>NC_056743.1:1733274115-1733468491 GCF_019279795.1 Protopterus annectens
ATGTTACTCCCACTGGTAATATCCTGTCTGTGGTGTGAGTAGCACTGCTTTGCTCACTCCTGGCCATTGTGATATGGCATACGCTGACAGCACTCTATGATACTATAGTTGCTGTTGATTGCCTTCTCATCCCTTGTCTATGCTTTATTGTTACGGAGTTCATTCATTATATATATATATATATATATATATATATATATATATATATATATATATATATATACATATATATGTGTGTGTGTGTGTGTGTGTGTGTGTGTATATACTAACCGCCATTTCCCGTCATGCAAACACCTTCTGCATTCTTACTGTGATACGTCACCCCAGTTCACATTTCAATGGTATTATATCGTTATACAGCATATAATTAGCAAGATATGCTCATATACGGATTACGTGTCATAAATGGTGTGTGTTGCAGTCGAACTGGCAACATCTGCTCGATAGGCGGATGCTCTAACCACTACACTATTGCTGTGCTGCTTCCTTTGCATGTATGCCCATGGTTCATAGTTACCAGAACAAACACAGCAAAACATCACTAACACAGCAGTCATACATTCTCTGGTCAGAAAAAAACCACACCACTACACATGCACCACTCCCTACTGCTCTAGACATGTCCCGTATGTTGGCTCACTCCAAGTATATTCAGAAATCCCAATCTTTAAGTTCTGGGACATACGTTCATATAATGGTCAGGGTGTTCAATTAGTCTTCTGGATTTCAGCTCGTCTGAATGGTGACTGGGACTGCTCTGTACCTATTTGAAAGTCAGACTTAGGAGGTGGACAAAGTTAGTTCCACTGTTAGCATCCTACCTGTGGTATATACACCTACATGCTTATTTACATTTCCCATACTGTTGAATGACCGCCACTTACCATTGCATATACCTGCTTACGTCTGCTTTAACATGCCTTAATCACCCTATATCCGACTGCCATTATTCTGGGCATCATATAAAATTAGCAGCCCTTGCATGGCTTGGACCTGGGAACAGGAACACTATTGTCACTGGTTTTACCACTAAACCATCTGTGATACAGTCTGTATGGATGGCAATTAGGATATGTGACTTTACTACAGGCCTTCCACAGTACTGGCAACAAATGTGACAGTCGGTTGGTATACATATGTATAGTACATGTTACTGTTCATATGTTTCTGTGAGGCATATGTATACATTTGCAAGTATACATATTTATGAATAGGACACATACTTGACAACTACTTATATGTATGTATGTGTGATGTGTAGCTATGCGAATATAAGTATGTACATTTATAGATATATGACTACATGTCTGGAGTTATACATGGTCATGTATATGAACAACTGCAGATGGGAGGTACCTGTACCATTTGTATACAGAGGTCGTGTGCATCAATACAACAAGCAACCTGGATGGGTATACAATTTGTGGACATGTACTATTTGGAAGATGGCTATGGGGAAGCTTCATGGGAACATGTGAAAGGTGTATATTCCCGATAATGCATGTGGGGAGACGTGCATCATGGTCAAGTGTTTAATCCCGGTTCGTAGGTTCTGCAGGACCAAGTGGAGGCTGAGCAGGGTTGTGGACAAGTACTGCTAATCTGACTTGTGCCCGGATGTCAATGGGGGTGGACATCGTGTTATGCCACAAAATCTAATCTTGAGAACAGACACTTATCCCATGAGGGATGTCCAAAAATTGTGGACAACGAACCCCCATTCTTCTGGTTATTTGAAAATGTGGTAGGGTTATGCATGCATGGGATACCTAGTTTGCAAGCCTGAGACTGCCTAGGGTGAGACTGCCTACTAGATGTGGGTATGGGGCACTATGTGCAGATATGGCTGTGCCAAGCTAGCAGCCTGAGTATGGGTGGTTTTGGTGGACAGTCAGCAAGAGGGGGGGGGGGTGGTGTGCTGTGGAGGGGATGATGGGTGTTCAATTATGTATTCAAGTGTGTTGGGGTTGGATGGCCCAGTTCAGGCCAGACTATTATGTGGGTGTGAGCCAGTAACGTTTCTGTACATGTGTATCGCACATTTTAATGTTCATATGTTTGTGAGATTGTGTTCTGCAGTATGGCCTGTCAGGGTGTATTGTGGATATGAATGTATGTTCTTTGGTTTCCTTTATGATCACCCACTGCTCCCTCGTACACCTCCGGTTCCCCTGTTGTACATCTGACCCAGTCCCCCCTTGTCGAATTACATAACCTGTCACCCCCCCATATTCCACAAACACACCATCCATCCCTTTTCTGGTTGATGGCCCATGGCACAGAGAGCAGTACACATTGCGTACTCTACATATTTCTGGTACCAATATGGTTGTGAGGACAACCCTAGCATATTTGATCTTCCACATGCTGTACTTCATGCACATAGGTACACGCAAATACTTATCTTTCATGACATGGTAGGTAGACCTGGGTAATACCCATTCATCTTTGGGCCGTCCAGACAAGGATGACTTGGACCGCGAATGGGCAGATATTGAGGAATGCTCTGGCCATTGGTAGGGTTGCCACCTTTTCAAATTGCCAAAGTGGGACATTTTTGGGACACACACATCAGATTTTACAGGGCGACACATACCCACTGTCTGTACAAAGGATAGAACTTTACTTTTTTGCTTAAATAAAAGCTTATTCTTGTAGCAGTTTAGTTGCTTATTCTGTTTCTTGTAACATTTAAGTATTTTAGATACAGAAATAACTATTTTATGCAAATATTACATAAAATATGGGACATAATCATGTCCTACAATCGCAGGACATTTGCCATTTTTAATAATTTTGGTAAGGACACAATTGCCCATAGAGGGACTGTCCCTCACAAAGTGGGACAGGTGGTAACCCCGTCCATTGGGCTAGGCTTAGCAAAGGGCAGCGGCACGCAAACACGCTGCGTTTCGCTTCCACTTGGTATAACAATCAACACTACAATGAAATATCAGCACAGGGTTTTAATGTCATTGTTCGAGGGACGGGGGCTCAATATTCAGCTACATGCTTTTGTTTACTTTTTATTTAAGTGTTCGCGAAACTGTCTTGTATGCTTTGCATACATTTCAGTATCCACGGACACTGACAGCAGTGATTACTATTAGAGGCAGACTGTACTAGTCAACATTTTAGGTTGCGCATTTGCAGCCGACATGTTCACGCCTCTGTGCAGCGCTTAGACACGCCCCCTGCACTCACGCACATTTACTGTGCATATGGACATTGTGGCAGTGTGCCTTCATTAATATGCATATGATGCTGCTGCGCCATCTCTACGCCATATGCTCGCTGCAAGGCTAACGCCGTCCTTGCGCCGAGCTTCATGAATCCCGGGGATAGTCAATTATACATTCTTATAAAAGAAAACAAACCATATTAGCATGTTCCTAGTTATAAACATTGTACTTTGCATGTTTCTCATAACTATCATCAATCCAACATTACATAAATTCAATTCCGGCCTTTCCTTAATCTAAGTCCTCCTCCAAAACATTATTCTGCATATATTGTTCAGACAATTTCCATTTTTTCTATGTAATTTACTCCTACCCTTTTCTAAAGATCCCACTTCCATTTTTTTTTGTTTTGTTTTTTCTCTGTTACAATAGTCAGTACTTTAAATGCAGTTGGTTTAGACTTTTATTTCCATTTTCTAGTGTTAGTTATTTTTTAATTAAATTAATCTTAGCAAGGCCGTATTTTGTCTAGGCAATTCAGATCCTGTATCCCAGCTCAAAAAGATAATTTCCAAAGTAATATCCATTTGCTCACCTAATATTTCTGACAGAGTATTCTGTAAAAAAATTTTAAAGTCTGCCAGTTCATTACATCCCAGTAACATATGTCCCCATTTAAATCTTTTTTTTCCCATCACACCTCCATCATTTGCTATATACCCGAGGATATGTTTTTGGAATCTGCTTGGGGTATGGAAATACCTATGCAAATACTACAAAGCAAAAATCCTAAATCTTCTAGGATTTGCTGCTTACTTGAGAGCCATGCATATGTTCTCTTTCTCCCATTGTTTCCTTGTGAGTTCCCAGTCTCTCTTCTCAATCTTTTTTAACGTCCTCTGATTGATTATTGTAGTTATTGAGCAATATATTATATGCCCTACTAATTATCCCTTTTAAAACAGCAGATTCTGCTCTAGATTAAAGCAAAACTCTACCAGATCAGGTCTTTCACTTAGGATTTCCCTATGCCTTTTTCTTTGCCTATAATCTAATATCAGTCTCTGATAGTGAGTCACACTCTGACCTGCAGTCCAAATGTCTTCTTGGCCACTTCCCATTCTATTACCATGCCCTCTCAAGTCATTTACTCCTAGTACCTTGGTTCCTTTGCCAGTTTCTGCCAGAAAATTCCAACCCCATCTTGCTTGTTCTCTGTATCCATAATCATAGTAATCCCCATTGGCAAAATCTCCTCTATCCTCATGTTGTCTTAGTTCTTAGAATACTTTCTGCTATGTAATGAATACAATAATTTATATGGCTGTTATTCTCCTTAAGGATTTACATCTAAAATCGACTCTTGCCTTATTTCTTGAATACCCCCCCCCATTTCATAGGCTTCTAAGTGAATACTGAGCAAACTATCCTGAAGGGACATGTTAAGCCTGGCCAATAATCCAACATAAGAATCAAACCTTGTAATTTGTGTATGAGGTGAAGACCTTAACCATTATGGCAAACCCACCAATCTAATTATCTTCCCTTTCCAGTATGAATTATAGTTTTCTGGTTCTGTTATTTTTATGTGAGCCTCAATTATGTAGTTTTAAAATATCCCTTCATATCAGAAAATCTTAAACCACCTTGTTCTGTTGGAAGGATCAACTTATCCTGCTTGACCATTGTCCTCGTCTCCTCCCAGATAAATTCCTTCAACTCTTTATTAATTATTGCCCATAACTTCTATTCTCATTGATAAAAATATGCCTGATCTGTATTTAAAACTAAAGGGACTAAAAACATTTTCATTGCTTGAATCTTGATACTGATATCCATAAACAAGAACTTCAAGTTTCTCTTTTGTTTAGTCTCTTTCCACATCTTTAGCTGTCATAGCAGAATCCTTTTTGATTGATACTCCTAAATACTTAATGTTAACTTTTCCCTATAAATATACTATTGCTGGACCAACTCATGTGTGGCACTTAGCTTACAAATAGAGACATTGTTTTATCTTCATTAATTATATATCACAGAATGAAATTAAACTGTCTCAAGATGTTTCACAACACTGAGATGTCCTTTTCTGGTTTAATATCATCTGCAAATAAAGCCAACTTTTGTTGAACGCCATACAAATTATATTTTTGACTTCCTTTTTCTCGATTACCATACCACTTATATCCTTGACTTTGAGTGCCTTATTTTCTTTGTCAATGGCTTTAAGACTAAAGCAAATAACAAAGCAGAAAGAGGACACACCTGACTGGTTCCTTTGTTCAGACATAACTTGTCAGAGAGGAACCCCCCCTCCCACACACACACTTTAATTTTGCCTCTGATCCCTCATATATCCTCCTAATAAAACTTATCATTGTATCAGGAAATGCAAATACTTCCATTGCCTTAGTCAAAAAATCTCTGCTTACTCTGTCAGATGCTTTCTCTGCATTAATATCCACCAACAACAGAGGTATTTTCTTACACTCTGCTTCCCTCTGTGTTAGCATTGTGATATTAATGTTAGCAAATGCTTGCCTCTGCCACACAAAACCACATTGATCCATATTTATCAATTTTGGCACCACATTTTGTCATTCTTTTAGTTATTATAGACATAAGCATATTGTTTAAAAGAGAAATGGGCCTATATTAAGCTAGATCTAATAGTCCTTCACTGCCTTTAGGTGTTACAGCCACCAGAGCTTACTCCCAGGATGTTGGCGCTTCTCCTCCTTTTAAAATGCTATTAAACAAAAGTTTCAAGGTCTTTATCACTTTCTTCCCTTCTAACTTCCAAATTTCCACAGAAATATCATCTTTGATGATATTTATGAGCCTCTTGGAATAACGGTGAACTTTACAAATCCCCCCAGTACAAATTCAGTCTATTAGTAGTATAGGGTGCACCTTGCATAACACAGTATGTTAAGCCTGTCTTTCCAAGGACATGATATTAACTCCACAGCAGAACCTGCAAGTTATCTTAAAAGTTATAGACCAATAACTTGCCTTCTGATGACATATAAACTATACACTGGAACTGATGCCAGCAGAGTTTATAGTCATGTATAAGAAAACTCAATTGTGGCAATAGAACAAAAGGTAATAAAAGAAAGTTATATGGAACAAATGATCATTTGTTGTTAAATAAGGTCATAACAGAGAACTTTAAAAAGGGGATTGACTTAAAAAAAAAAAAAAGCATTTGACAGTATCTCACATTCATGGATAAAAGAGTGTTTCAAATGTGTAAGATACACCCTGCATTGATTATATTACAGCGACTATGAAATGGTGGCAGACCGCTTTGCAGTTAAGCCATGATAAAGGACAAATTATCATCTCACGAATAAAATTTCAAATGGGGATATTCCAGGGCAACTCCCTGTCACTGCTGCTATTCTGTCTTGCCCTTAACTCATTAATCTGTCTTTTTAACAGATTAGGCCATGGCTACAATTTGGCTCCTAGAAAACAACAAAGTGTAAAGACTTCTTATCCTCTCTCTCTAGATAATTTAAAACTGCATAGTCCATCAGATGAGGAACTGAAAGCACAGCTGCAAGTGGTTAAAACTTCTTCAGATGATATAAGAATGTCATTTGGGCTTGATAAATGTGCAAAAGCAACCTTCAAAGCAGGAAAACTGCAGCACCAAGAAAACATCAGTTTGAGACAGGGAAATGATATAAAAGAACTTGAACAAGAGAGATTGTATAAATGTTAGGGAATTGATGAATGGTCTACAGTAAAACATGAGCAACTGCAAATAAAACTCAGTAAGGAATATTTTACAAGACTAAAATTAATATTGAAAATAGAGTTGGCATCTAGACATAAAGTCCCAGCTATAAGCCAATTTGCTCTTCCTGTCCTAACTTACAGTTTTGCAGTGATTGATTGGCCCCCAAAATGTGTTGGCTAGATCAGACAGGAAAACAAGAAGGATGCTTCATGCTCATCTAACGATTTATAAAAATCAGTGCATACCAATATTATATATTCCACGTTCTGAAAGAGGTATGTGCCTCCATGAAATTAATTACATGTACAGATTTGCAATCATGGCACTGCACACATATCTGCTGACCTCACAAGACCCAAACATAAACATGGGGAGAAAAAGCCTACGATGACTTCCCTGCTCAGTTTAGCAGAAACATATCGGTATCGGTAACATAGCGGGAATTCAAATCAAACCAGAAGTAGATAAAAATCAGGCAGCAACTGAATATGCTATAAAACAAAAGAAAGAATATAAGGTATAGGATCATATGAGAAGGCAAGAAATGTGGAAAATGCATAAATATAGCTGCAAGAATAGGAAACTCTTAGAACAACCTCATGTTGATCAGGATGTAATGCAGGAATGGTTAAGAAGAGGCAAATTCAAAACAAGAGAAGAAAGGTTAATATTGGTAGCACAAGATAGTGGGCTACATACACGTTGGTTTACAAAGTCTATTGAACTTGTAGGAGAAACAGTCAAATGTAGGTTTTGTAAAACAGAACTGGAAACAGTGGCTCATCTTGTAACTGGTTGTGATATAGCAAAGGCAGAAGAACTGTATACTGAAAGGCATAATAATGTGGCACGATTGTTGCAGTGGGGATTGTGTAAACATTATGGTATTGAAGTGGCTGAAAAACATTAGAAACATACACACAAAGCATAATAGGAAATTATGAAGTTTATATCACATGGGATCACCAACTACCAACCGTTCAAAAAATAGATGCGAGAAAAAACAAATATAGTAGTCCATGAAAAGAAAACGAAAGTAGCATTGATTATTTAAATTGCTACACCCAGTGACTACAGTGCCTTGCGTATAGAGAGTCACAAAGTCATAAAACAGGATTTACAGGCAGAAATTAGGGAAATGTGGAAGATCAATACTCAGACAGTTGTACTAGTAGGAGCAACAGGTCTTACAAAAAGGAATTTACAATTTAATTGGATATGCTACTGGTATGTGTAACTCCACAGGAATTGCAGAAGGAGTCATTACTGGGCATATTGCGGGTGCTGCAAAGAGCACTTTTGGCTAACATCAAAGATTGAAAGAATACTAATTTCATGAACTTTAATTATACTTAGAGAGGGCAGCAGTCATTGAACTGAAACAAGTATATATTTTTATCATTTCTCCAAGTCTTTTGGGTTTCTAATACTATGACTTCGGAATGTGGTCCATTCCCGTCATGGTATTAGAATGTGGTCCATTCCCATCATGGTATTAGAAACCCAAAAGACTTGGAGAAATTAAAAAAAAAAAAAAGATAGTTGCTTCAGTTCAATGACTGCTATCCTCGCTAATCTAAATTAGAGGAATTTATTCCTGTTCTCTTTTGTCAAGAGTATATGAGAGTGTGACAATAGTCCATCAACTCTCACTATTTCACTATTTTTAGCAGCAGTGCAGATTCCAGGGGAAGACAGTTTTCTAGTAGACAGTTCAACCACAGTGTCTTGCTGACTTAGATGTCATTACTGCATGTTCCAGTAACAAAAAGCATTTTTAAATCTGGAGCACTCCAATTTGTGACACATTTGCTTCTCCAAGTGCCAAATGTCCCAACATTTTCACCCTGATCATCTCTCTGGGGTTGATAAAGCCAAGGATGACCTAGTACATAAATGCAGAAATGGACATCTTTATGCTTTATCCATGTTTCTTCTGATAGTGAAATTCATTTAGAAAGCCACATTCCTCAAAGAGATCATTCTGGTAGTTCTCCTGGGGGCAGAAAAAGGTGGTTTCCTCATTTTCTTCTTCTGTATCCTATTCTTCATCAAAATTCTCATTGTTTATGTACCTTAGATATGATGCTATCCCACCTTTCAAGTAAATTTCACCCTCAGACTGACAGCTGTGGCTTCTCCAATTTCATCGATAACTGAAAGTTCTACCTCTTTCAGAAGGCAACATTCATCATTTCCTCCTTTCAGAACTCATTCACCTAAAAAATCTACTAGGAGAAATGCAATGGACTTGTTGTTTTCTGTCTATTTATCTGGCAAAGGCATAGACCCTTTTACAACCCTGATATGTTTAGTCCTGTCTAACTTCTCTGAAAATTAGTCTTGTATCAAGATCAACCATTGCTTACTTTCAGTCTGGTCCGAACTCTACTTTTTTCTTTTTTGCACCCTTTTTTGCTCCCCACAGAAGACCATCAGCTGCTCCCAGGACCTCTTCTCTTACACTGAGTCTACCAAACCCACCGCAGACTCCCCTGAGCTAAAACTGAGCAATGCTCAGAGCCAGTGAGGAGACGAGGGTACCTGAGACAGTACTGCACTGTTTGAAGAGTGTTTTCTCCTAATCCCTACCCCAACCCTTTCTTATTTGTTAAATCCCCAAGGATTTTTATCCAATAGACTATGAGTCAACTTATCCCCACCTCTGTGGTTACTCAGGCTGAGCCCAGATTTTCTACAGTACAACACCCCCAGTGTGCCCCAGGCATCTGCATCATGATGATGCACCTGAGTGCATACCCAATCCTATGAAACGGTATGCAAATCTGACCTGCCCCTTCCTGCACTGTCAAGTACATCAGCTAGTAATTGAAATCATGTATCCTAGGCCTGTCTCCCACTGATGAGGTAATTATCAGTTTATCTTAAGATATCTAGGGCCTTCTTACATGGTAAATTCTATCTAAGTCTGCATTGTGGACCCTTTCCCTCCTTGGGACTTTTATTGCATGCTAGAAAACACTTGTTGTGGGCATTACATTCTAGACTTGGAATGCTCTACTCCTAATAGTTACCACATCTATGAAAAGAATATCATTGCTGCAGGCTTTTTCTTTCAGGGGTTGTTACCTAACTTTCCATAACTTTCCACAAAGAATTGTGTGGCAACTGGAACAAACTCATCCTTTATTTCAAAGTCATCATGGAAACAAATATGATCAATCATTATGGCTGCATGTCTTGTTTTTCTGAATATTCTAACCATGTTGAATGTCTTCTTCATACTGTGGATGTACATGGACAACTTTGATTTTATGTGGACAGAACCAACTTTTTCTGTAGTCTAACCAGTTGTTTGTCTTCTTTGCTAAGTCTAGGTAGGGTAAGAAAGTTTCTGAGCTCATCCTTTCTGGATGGGACCTCCTTAGCAGAGGTTGAGTTTAAAACACAACATGGCCTTAGGCCCCAGCACAGCACCACTACTGCTCCACTACATTTTCCCAGTCTAATAAATCAAGCTAGAAGCAATGGTCTGCTTGTGTCCACCATGTTCTTAGACTTGTCAGATGTACTTGATACTGTCTCACACCAGCATCTGATCACTGAGCTCTCCTCAATAGGACTTTCACAAAACTAATTGTCATGATTACTTAGTTACCTGTCTGGAAGGAAACAAACCATTAAATGGCAACAATCCTACTCATCCTTTTAAGCAGTTACAACAGGTGTCCCTCAGGGATCTATCATGGGTCCTCTCCTATTTAATATATTTATTAATAACCTCAACACCTCCACTCACCATGCTAATTTAGTTCAGTATGCAGACAACTCAACATTAATATGTGCAGCCTCAACAATAAATAAGCTCCAAAACTTTACCCAAAGTCTTGTAGAAACCTAGCTCAAAGAATCAAATCCCCTGCTCAACCCCAAGAAAATTTAGTTAATGCTTTTTACCTCAAAAAGTTGTCAAATTCAAAACCAATTTTTTACCATAAAGTCAACAAATAATACTATCACTGAAACTGTAACTCACTGTCAACTTCTAGGCAATATAATAGATGACAGTCTCATATATGAACAGCATATATTGCATACCATTAAGTCTACACACCAGAAACTAGGCTCCCTTTACAGGATCAATAGATTCCTTAAAGATACTTCAAGAAAAACTCTAGTTACCATTTTCTTACTGCCAACTAGCACTACTCCTACTGCTTTTTACTCTACTCTACACTGCAATACTCTCTTTATCCACTACACAATAAACATACAACATAGATAACACAACCATAACACTTAACGCCAAGTTACTTACAGTCATGCCTTTAAATCCCCCTTCCATCTCTATTTTACTATTACTATCTATTAAACTATCATATCTTTATTACCTTACCCAACCTCCTACTTCTTTCCATTCACAACTTTATCATACCCAACCTCCTACTTCTTTCCATTCACAACTTTATCATACAACCTACCACCTAAACTCCCCTCTCTCACCCTTTCACTCTCCTATTTCTCCCCACCTATACCCAATAACACAACTTCTAACATTCTCTTTCAAAGTTTTCTCTCTAAGGAACCCTATCCCCATAGTACCTAATGACCCTCTGATCACCAGTACAGATCCTAATCATTTCTTTACTCTACTCAATCACCTTTTTAACCCAATCTTTCATCTCATCACCAGCCTTTTATCTGGTGACATCCATCCCAACCCTGGCCCCTCCACCTCTTCCTCCTCACACAGGCCAATATATTTTACTTCTCTAAACTCACAAAGTATTGTCAACAAAGTCCCTACCCTCCATGCATGGCTCATGTATAACAAACCTGACATACTATCTATTTCAGAAACATGGTTAAAACCATCTATAAAAGATTCTGAAATTACTCCACCTAGCTACTCAATCATTCAAAAGACAGGACCCAGAAAAGGTGGAGTTGCTCTCCTATATTCTTCTTCCTTGCTAGTTACCCTATGATAAACCTACTCCTAAATTTAATAATGCTGAAGTACTCCTCACTCTCCTACAAGTCAACAAGCACAAATACATCTGTTTAGCATCCCTTTACATTCCCCAGGGATAATATTTCCACACTTGAAAACATCCTCTCATGGCTCTCTAACAATATCAGCAATGAAACCATAATCTTAGGAATATCAACTGGGACTCCATCCAGTCTTCAAACAACCCTCTTAATATCAACCTATTTAAGTTTTCCCAACTAATCAATACTATTACACACCCATCACCAAACCCCTCTTGTGGCACCATCCTTGACTGGATTCTAGTGTCACATCCCCACTATTTCTCTGACAGTGGTACTCTTCTCTTAGTGATCACTTGCCAATTTTCCTCCCTTGCATCTCTACCCATAATATCATCACTACCCAATGACAAAAATTTTAACCCATCAACCTTCATATATTCTCTAAAAGCAGTAAATTGGAACATTCTAAAGACACTACCTTTAGAAGTTGCTCACTTTAACCTTACCTTCTTAGAAATACTTGATTACCAAGCCCCTATAAGAACAAAAGAATAAAACAAACTCTGCCCCTGGTTAACCAAAACCACACTATCTACCATGCACCTTAGAGACAAAGCCTGGAGACTCTATCTGAGAAATAAGACCCCAGAACGACATATTGCTTACAAAAAATAAAGTAAAAAGCTCATAATCTCCGACAGACAAAAACACTCCAAAACAACAATAAAACTAACCCACAAAAATTCTGGAAGGGATCTCCACCCTCCTAAACCCCAGTAAACCACACAGACCCAAATAGCCCAGACCTAGATCTAGCTACACAGTTCAACTCATTTTTCATCGATTCTATTAGCAAACTTACATCCTCCTTCACACACCCTCCTCTTCACCTAATACACCCCTAATCTCTCCTGCAAATAACCCATCACCACTTCCACCACATTCCCATCTTCTCACTGTCGATCTTCCACCTCTTCTCTTCACCCATATCTTCCTCAAGTTCTCTCTCTCCCAACGTTTCTCTATTCTCATTTAAACCTATCCCCACTTCCACCATAAAGAAACTCCTTCAGAAACTAAAGCCATGCAATTCCCTCTTATTTCCTAAGTATATCAGCATTCTAATCAACCGCTCCATCCATGAATGCACAGTACCTCTACTATGGAAGCAAGCCTTCATCATCCCTCCATAAAGGAGGCAACAATTATCTAAAATCCTGGAAAAGTGTATCCAGCTTCAACTCCTACCACACCTCATAGATAACAACCTTTACACAACACGGATTTTAATAGAGCACGGACTCCCGCCACATTGTTTCCACCTTACTACTAGACCTCTCCAAGGCCTATACTATTTCACATAGCCTGCTCCTATCCAAACTATCAGAACTTAACCTCTCTCCCACCTCCATAAATTGGTTCTCCAGTTATTTATCAAACAGACCCTTACTACCCCCACTGGAGTTCCCAAGGATCTATTCTTGGTCCTATCCTCTTTAATATATTTATAAATGACTTCCACAAATCCATCCCACTTGCAAACATCATCCAATATGCAGATGATTCTACAATTATCTGCTCTGCCACCTCCCTCTCTTCTCCAAAACTGACTCAGGAAGCTTTCTCAATTACTGAGCATTGGATGAAAATAAATCACTTGGCACTCAACACCTCCAAAACAAAACTAATGGTATTTACCCCCTCCAAATCTACTTCTTTTGACACAAACTCTTTCTCAATTACCAGCCAAAACAACTCACCCTTGGAACTGGTATCTGAAACCAAGCTACTAGGTGTTCTAATTGACAATCAACTTAAATTCAACTCCCATCTACAACTAAATATTAAGAAAACACATCAAAAACTAGGTATGCTGTCAAAATCAGTATCTTACTAGTTCCTCCAAAACCACTCTCGCTTCCTCCTTTCTCATTCCCTCTCTTCTCTACGGTGCTCCATTACTGACTAATCTTCAGTCCTCTCTAAAAGCCAGCTTTCCTCCTGTTATAACAAAATTGCCAAATATAGCCATAGGTCCTCCACCCACCACTGTTCCTCTCTCCAAAAACTAAATTGGCTCGAACTACCTAATCATCTTAACTATATACAGCTGACTTTAGCTCATAAGCTTATTTTCAACCCCTCTCTTTGTCCCTCTCTGTCTTCTGCCTTCAAAATGCACCTTCCAAATAGAGTCTTAAGGTCCAACAATCAAAACCTACTAGAAGTCCATAAACCATCTCACCCCCCAGGTAAACACTTATTATCCTCTAACCTTTCCCGTCTCTGGAACTCACTCCCACCATCCATCCGTACCACCTCTAATCACTACCTATTCAAAAAATCTCTTCATTCACATCTTAGGTCCCAATGGGATTGTTCTTGCTCCCACCCCTCATAAATATATGTCATCCTACCTCCTGTATGCATTGAGACTCAACTTTACCTAACAAAGCTTGTTTCCTTCTGAATAATTACACTGTAATGTAATGTTGTGCTCCTTCTCCAACACAACTCTGCTATGTTATCACCTTATTGTCTCAGCTCACGTACATCACATTAATATTCATTTATTGTATTTTTGAATACTTCTTGACTTTTGAACTAAATGTTTTACCCACTACTTGTATAATTTAATAATAGTTAGCTATCTTGTGTATGTAACTCAGTTTTTATGTGCTGGAGCTTTTCTCCCCAGGACTCCATTGAAAACGGGTTCTTTTGGCCCAATGGACTATCCTGGTAAACCAACTGCAAATAAATAAATAAATAAATAAATAAACTCTCTGATATGATGTTACTATCATAACAAATTTAAACAATATTCAAAAAGAAACTTGCCTCCTACAAAAAAAATTTGCTAAATTTGCACCAATCTCCACCATAGGACCCAACACTATCATAAGTTAAAGCAAATAAACTAGCTTGAATTGCACAACTACCAAACATATCCGCAACTAACTACAGCACACAAACATATTCATCATCCAGAAAAGTGCCCTGTGCTAGAAATCCTATTACCGGTCTACTGTCCAGTAAGGGACCCCTGTTCTAGTAACAAATTTTTACTACTCCCAATTAAGTCAAATAATGTTGTAGGAGACTCGCTCTACTCCCAATATGTTGCTAAACTCTGGAATAGTATTCCCATACAAAGAAATTCTCCAACAAACTCAAATAAACAAACTCAATAGTTTTAAACCACTCTTAAACAACAGCTTAACCAAACCTTGGTCCTGCACAATCTCATCACCATGTTAAGACTTTGTGCTCACCGTACAATATTCTCCAAATACTCTCATTAAACAGAATACTCTCAACCTCTCACTGAAAGGGCAAAACAATTTTCATACATAACTGCTGCCTGTACAATCCACTAAGTTGCATGTGAGCTTTCTCTTTAGTACTTTCTACCACTGTAAAATCTTAGGATGTATAAATGTAATTACTGCATGTGTATAAATGTAAATAGAAATATGACAACTCTGTTTTAAACTCCAACTAAGTATAATGCAATGTAAACAAATGGATCTTTTCTTCATGGGCCTTGCCTGAAGTGGGTATTACCCAGTCTGACTTTCCCAGTAAACAAACGCAAATAAATAACAAGAAAAGGGTTATACTTTGTTTTTGTCATAACTAAGAGTTGCAGATCTCTGTGAATGGATTATCATATAGAATCATTGTTTGTGCTATTTCTATTACACTACCAGTTGTGATTCACATGTCTATAGTAATTCAGTGTAAGACATATTCCTCAAATACATTTTCATCAAACATCAGCCACTGAAATTCACTTTGGTGAACCGTGGAATTTTTCCCATGGTTCAGAAACACTTGGCCATGACCTCAACTTTGCCCTTTTCCACACTGTAGTGTGATGTTGATGTTGGAGTTGATATATATATAGTTGGGGGGGTGATGGGCACAGGATCCCACATGGGGGTGTGGGGAGGGTGAAGCCCCCCCACCTGGGTGGATTTGATTTAGTCTATTGTGTGTTCCATATGTTTGCTGGGCGAGTATTTTCAAACAATGGGAAAAATTCTACGGTTCGCTGAAGGAAATTTCAGTGGCTGGCGTTCGATGAGGCTGTATTCGAGGAATACATCTTTCTCTGAATTAATATAGACCTTTGATTCACTGCATTTTGGATGTTTTTTCCCCCCACAGTTGTACAGCCATGGAGTTAATATATAAGTAAGGCAGGGAGGAAGAGGTAAGGTCACCCACATGGGCTGCATGAAAAAAAAAGAAAAAAATGCTGTATTTTGTTCCTTTTATTGGAGCAAAACTATGTCAGTTGTGTGCCCTGCTGTAGCTTCCTCCAGATGTTAGTCAATGTAAATAGCTGAACTTCCATATTGTTAGACAGTGCTAGAATTCTGTCAAATATGGAGAGCTTCTTGGTATAAATCTTAGAGGTTATTTCTCTACAGCAGAAGCTACTTCTTCTTTCTATTGTGACTGGAATCATAGTACCAGCCTTCTTAATGTAAGAACACACTTTGGTTAGCCAAAAGTTAAACGGTAACAACTAGCTACAACAAATACTTGTCATTTTAAGCCCCCCTGTGTGTTTTAAAACTCAGGTAGTCCAACCTACCTTTCTGCTCCAACTATAATTGCAGCCCCAGTCTTCTTAATGTAAAAAGTTACTTTCACTAGCCAAAAGTGAAAAGATATCAGAAACAACTCAAGCAACTGGCGACAACAAGCAAATTCTCAGTTAAGCTGATTTGTGTATATCCCAACTCAGAGAGATCAGGCTACATTTCTACTGACACTAGAATTGCAGTCCCAGTCTTTTTAATGTACAGATATGTTTTAGTTAGCCAAAAGAGAAAAGGTAACAAAAACAAATGTAGTAAATAGCTACAAGTCATTACATGGTGATTCAAAGGTAGGTGAGCCAGCAATAAGGAACATGCACTTTAAGGCAATTTCAAAGCAGTCTATAGAAGGGTCGTCCCAGTTTCATTAATCAGTACCCAGTTTGATGAGCAGAGGATATAAGACTGGAAGGAGCTTTTTGGTCCAGGTATACAGAAGATGACCTTTGGAGGAGCTTCCAAGGTAAGATATGCAGCATGAGCATTCAATTAAAAAGCTTCCAGATTTAAAAGCACAAGATGAAATGAATTGGTGGGTGAGTGGATAGCAAACAGGTTTAGAAGAGAGATAGTTAAACTGTGATAAAATAAGAGTCCACCCAGAAATCATTTAAACATCTATGCACTGCTTTGAAACCACTTTAAAAGCACTGCTACTATAAAATGCCTTCAAATAATAGCTTTAACTTGAGATTCAGAATAAACACAAACAGGAAGCACACAAAGCAGATTTAAATGTTAGTTTAAATGCACTTCCCTCAATGCAAAATGTAGTCCAAATGCTTAGTTTTCAAGATTTTTAAGTTTCTAACAGTCCCAAGACTAAAACGGCTGACTGCTTGTGTAATGTAAAATACTAGGGGGCTGAGTTTAATTATCACAATCTCTACTTACAACTCACAGCAATGGACAAAACTGGCTTTTTGTTTAAAGAATGAAAAATGACTACAGCACATCTTCATCTATTAGAATTTCAACTGTATCACTACTAAAAAATAAAGATTAACAGATAGAGGATGATCATTTCTCAGACAGTTATTGCAATCATTTTTTTTCAATACCAGAAACTGAAATGTGATAAAGGCCATTCAGCACTTTTATGCAAGTCTAAATATTCTAGATAATACACTATTTTCATTTTCAACTGTTACTATTAAAACAATTTTTAAAGTAACAACCATTATAATTTCTTAACTTTTCCCTTGATATCTCTTTCATACATCATGATATGTTTACATTTACTAGATTTTTTTCAACTGTGATTAATGAGAGTTGTGTATTTTCACATCTGTAAACTATATCCCCTATGGAGGCTAGACAAAGTATGTCTTTATAATCTTTCATGTCTTTTTCAGTTTTTGGTGTTATATTGAATCTGTATTGCAAAACTTTAATGAGGTGTTATCAACTATAAATGTTACACTGTAATGTTGTATTCATGTAAATATTTTTTGTATTATTTGTGTAAATTCTTGCATTCATTTATGGACTATTTTCAACACTCAGAGATAGCAGTCTTTTTTTCCTGGGCACCAAACAGAAATGTGTGTGATCACAAATCTGTGACTGCTTTGATTTGTACACTAAGACTAAGATTGTGGCATTTTCAAAAGTTCATTTTACCTCAAAGTACAGTGATCTCTGGGGTACTTATGAAGTGTCAGAGTGAGTTTAGAAACATTTTTTGTGAGCGTGAGCACTGTTCTGTGACACCTCTATTTGGTACAGCGAATTTTCCATTCTTTTAGTGTCTTCTACAGATTGATATTTTACTGTGGATTTAAAGGTATTGTTTTCATCCTGTTACTGTAAACAAAGGTGAATTTTCTAAAGAAACAATGTGAATCCCTTCTGGAAAATCCCAGTGGCTTGTGGAGTGAGATCAATAACTTGCCAAAGAGGTCTGTATCAAATCACACCAGTTTGCTAATAGTGAATGGATGAGTGAAAAACAATCCTAAGCTAATCACAAAAGCATATATAAAATGTTCTTCCAGCCCCTTGTGCTCTTCCTTCAGTAATGTGAAGTGTTCCTCTTTTACTTTAATTTCAATCCATTATATTGTGAGGTTTTGTACTGATTTTCCATTTATCATGCTGTTACTAACAAAAAAAAAATCAGTAAACATTTTAAAGAGCTTGCAAACTACAGAAAACCTGGCTCTGTTGTCCTTTTCTCTCAGTATACAGGGTATGGGATACTTTTGTTGCCATCACAATAAGGCACACCATCAATATGTCCCTCTTCTCTAGTATGTTCTGTGTTTTCTCCAAAATCATAAATATTCTTTCAGTCCCTACATAAGACTCCATAAAAATCCAGAATCTCTATGACCAGTTAGCTTACTGTCTCACTGGGTCTATATTAGAAGATTGAATGTTCAGGTGATCAAACACCTAAACATAATATCGAACCAAAAAACATTGAACATCCCACGGAAACATGTCTGTTGGCCACTAAAACAAAAAAAATAACTTTACATCCAAAGTAAGTGGGGGCTTCACCCCCACACCCCCCAACATGGGGGACTATGCCCCCCCACCCCTAACTAAATATACCAACTTCGAGATCACTCTACAGTACACAAAATGGCAAAATACAGTGAATGGCCAAGGGAAATATTTCCCTGCATTAAATCGGCCGTTCGCCATTTTTTGCTTTCTATATTAGAAGATCGATGTTTAGGTGTTTGATCACCTAAACATTCGATCTTCTAATATAGATCCGTCTCACTTAGCCACAGTCTTGGAGAATACAGGAGATTGACAGTTTCAGGCCCAACTTGAGGTATATGGTCTACTCACAAATCATCAGCATTACTCAAGGAAAGAGCAATGGACTAATGCAGCTCTTCTGTTTGTGACGACTGTATTATATTGGGCAATGCATACTGGACACCTTACAAGGGATATTTTCTTTAACTTTCCTAAGGCATTTGCCCATTTGGGCCATCTCCTTCTTATCAGAACATTTTCGTCTATGGCCATTGCTCTGACTCAATAAGCTGATTCGCAGAGAGCTTGCACAACAGATCCTTTAAAATAATGCAGTCGTACTCTGCTTTTTCCTTATTCTTTATATATATATATATATATATATATATATATATATATATATATATATATATATATACATATATATATATATATATATATATATATATATATATATATATATATATATAGTATACATTTTAAAGAGCCTGCAAACTATAGAAAAACAGGCTCTGATGTCATTTTCTCTTTTTCTCTCAGGTTACAGGGTATGGGATACATTTGTTGTGATAACAATAAGGCACATCATCAATATATCCCTTTCTCTAATATGTTCTGTGTTTTCTCCAAAATTGCAAATATTCTTCCAATCCCTAAGTATGACTCCAAAAAATCCTGAATCACTTTGACCAGTTAGCCTACTGTCCCATTTAGCCACAACCTTGAAGAATACAGGAGACTGACAGTTTCAGGCCCAAATTCAGGTATATAGTCTACTCACAAATCATCAACATTACTTAAGGAAAGAGCAATGGACTAATGCAGCTCTTTTGTTACTGGTGACTGTACTTTATTGGGCAATGCATACTGGACATGTTACAAGGGATATTTTGACCTCCCTAAGGCATTTACCCATTTAGGCCATCTCCTTATCAGAAAACCTTCTGTATATGGCCATAGCTCTGACTCAATAAACTGATTCTTAGAAAGCTTGCCCAATAGAGCCTTTAAAATAATGCAGTCATACTCTGCTTTTTTTCTTATTATTTATCACATGCCATTTCCCAAGCTTTAGACCTTAGATATACTCTATGCACATCTACTATGTTATCATATATCTCAAATCTGATCGTATTATGCTAAATGCAGAGAAGCAGCTCTATAAATTATATAAAAGCTACAAAAAATGAAAATAACGGAATTAAATATATTTCATTATAAGGCATCAACAAACTCCTAGCATTTTGACAAGACACCTTCAATGGAGTTACTTAATCCCTTAATTTCTTAAGCTTTTTTCCAGAAGATCTGACCACAGAATACCTGTTTTTTATCTATTGTTGCTCTTTCCCATTAAAAGGCTATCTGTCGCATTCATGAAAATCATGTAGGCTTTGTGCAAAACCTATATGATGTTTACATGTTAGCACAATGAACTTCAGTGCTAATTGCATATCCATGGTGCTCATCACACTAACACAAATAGAAGCACATTTTCATGGTCAACAACAGTGTTGGGTGCCAGGAAAATGTGTGGAGTTGGACAAGCACACACCGTAAAAATCAAGATTATTTATGGTTAACGAGTTAAATGTGGTCTCACAGACAGCATGCAAAGCTACATAGGGCAAATAATGAAAGCTGTACCACAGGAAGCAAGTGTACTGACTGTAATGTTCGCATAATTCAAACATATGAATACAGAAATAAGTAAAAAAGTAGGAGATGCTCCTCTAAATCTGTTAGACAGAGATTTGTTAAGTATTTTATGATGCACTGTTTACTGAACACCAGAAGGTGTATTTTTAGATGCTCTTAATGAACGCCTAGAATCATATTCAAATATTATTTGCTGAAGATACCCTTTTTGCTATTCTACCATCGAAGTAAGATGTAGAAAATGTTGGCTTGGAGGAATTAAAGGTAAACCCTCTACAGCTCTGAACTACCAATGAGAATGAGGAAGGACTCATAAAAGACACAAAGCCTGTGTATATAACATTGAAACCTTGTAAGTAGTATCCTTTGTCAATAGAAGTGGAAAAAGGATTGAACCTGCCTTCTTACAACAAGGTATCATTTTCCCTACTCAAAGTTTATGTAACACTCCTATTTCACCAGTTAAGAAACCAGGAAAAATGCATATAGATTTGTTCAAGATTTACAACCAGAGAATGCAGTAGTAGCGCCAACATTTCAGCTAGTCCTTAATCCTGCAACAGTTCTAAATTATATTCCATCAGACACTACTATCTTCTCAGTGATAGATATTTTGTCTGCCTTTTTTATTCATATACATTCAGATAGCCAATATCTGTTTGCATTTACATACATAGGGCAACAGTAAACTTGGACTAGATTACTACAGAGATATATAATCACCCTCACTTTTCTCTAGAAAAACTAAAAAACAGCTGGACAAAATTAAATTTTCTTGTGGTTTTAATCTAATCCATATGTAGATAATATACTTTTAGCTTCAAACCCCCCAAATGATTGAAGTTACATTTTAAAGTTAATGAAGGCAAATGGCAGTTATGGAAATCACAATTTCAATACTTGGGCTATCATAGTTCAGAAGATAAATTTTCAAAGAAAGGACCTTTAGGAATGTGACTAGCCAAACACAAAAATATTCCCAACAAAAATTAAGAAATTGATCACCATGGTGAATACAAATTATTTAATGCAAACAATTCACTGATGTAAGGCATTTTGTATAAAACACAAATGCATTTTCTCTAGCTTCTTTAGTTAACAGTCCATGTTGAACTGCTCTCTATACAGTAATACTAAAACCACGTGTTAATGGTATGACAGAATTTATATTAGCTAACACCTAAAGTAATGCCAATAATACCTCAACCTTCTCTCCTTTAGTACTGATTTTAAAGATACAGCCTCATTTAAATTTGGATAAACATATGACTCTAGCCATAAAATTGATTTATGTATTACTTCTGTGCGATTCAACAGTTCACCAACCCTGATATTTGACTCTATTGCTTCTAAAGCCTGAAATTTAAAAACATGTTTATCTTCTTTTTTAGTAACATGTCTTGCAAGAGCATTTGACTTAACTCATTTTGAAATTTCTAAAACATGTTCATGATTATGTTCCTTAACTCATACTATCCAATAGAGGTATGGAAGTTTGCACAAATCAAATTATTTCCTCACATTTAAAACAAATGTTCATATATCTGGAACCATATGAGTTACTAAAGAAATGTAAATGTCAAATTCTTTAGCACAAACAATTTTTATAGTGGCAGTATTCTTCAGATTATAGGTCTTAAACTGGATGTTATAAATCACAGTAAACACAATAGCTATTAAATGTATAGCTTTTTGTAAACAAGTTACAATTACAGTTAGAATATCTCAACAACCACTCAAGTTACTCACATACTGTCAGCTGCATTCTGTTCATTCAGCTGAAAGCTTTCATATGAGCCTAAGCAGTTCTGTCTGTGTTACTTGGTTGTTGAGATATTTACAGAAACATAACATTCATAATAATATAAATAAATATTATATGAACAGCAATTAATATCACTTTGCCTGCTCTAGACAGAAGTCAGACAACAGAGTAGCTTTGTTTGCCATTCTGTACACTTTAAGATGGACTATTATATTACTTTGTACATAGCATAGTTTTGGAATCATTAATGCAAATATGAACAAGAAATATTTGACGCCTAGAAGCATCAGAAGGATGTAACTGCAGAAACACCCAGAGGCATCACTAGGTGTGATAAGATAAACATCCTATTAGTCTTATCAACATAAAATGCCTTGCAACAGCCACAGTCAACTAAATATACCAAGTGTTTAATGCAGCAATCAACACAGGCATTTAGATGCTAAGTCATCTTCATTTTGTCATGATAAAACATTGTTCCTACATTTATATAGATACAAACAAAGCATAGCTAGCAGAGCATAGCTTGCAATGAAAAGTACCTTTTTTCTTAGGTCTAGTATTGCTATGTTTCTTTTTGTCGTATGACTTTCTTTTTAGTTATCCTTATTCCTGTATGCAAATTAGGTTCATTACCCGTTATTCCAGACATATCTGGATCAATAGTTAATACACGCCTATTGCACTTAATGTCACATATCTGACCATAACCTCTTGAAAATTCAGTTATGAATATTCACTTTTTTTAACACTATCTTCATTGTAAGCTGTTGATTCACTGAAAAACAGTTTAACAGATCGTTTCCATTCTAACATAACCTCATCCCTGATTCTATAAAGATCATCTTGTTTATAACCCTTATCAAAAATTCCTTGCAGGAATCATCAAGCATATCATGAAATTGCATATTATCTGTAGGCAGCCTAGAGGTTCGTAACATTTTCGCTTTTACTATATTAATGAATGTGTGTGTTGGATGCATGCTCGTCTGATGTAAATACAACTTTTCATATATACCAACATTTGTATTTAGCCATTCAGTTCCTTGATTACATTAATATCAAGAAACTCTACCCCAACATCTGAATACTTCATGTCAAACTTCAAAAAGTTGTCATGATCTCTTTATATGCATGAAAATCTTGTAGAGTAGAGATATCACCTCACCAAATGAAATACACATTATCAACAAAATGGGCATAATATAAAATGTTATCACAATAAGCACATTGTCTCAAACACCTAACCTCCCACAAACTCAAAACCAAATTGGTGTACTAATTTGAACAGGCTGTGCCCATCACTATGCCTCCTTTCTGTAAATAAAGAATATCATTAATCAAAAATACATTATTCTCAAGAACTAATTATAATAAAATACATATTAAATTGGTTTCCGTATTAGTAGCTTCTCTGTGGATGGATAAATATCCCTGAACTAACACAACACTATCTAAATTCAGACTACCAGTATTTAAATAAAACAAATGTGCATTATTTATATACCATTCATGGAAACCATATAAAAATGTTTAGTGTCCCTCAAGACAAAATATCTCAAATCATGCATCTTCAAATTCTTCTTCAGAATATAGATATGGGTTCTGTGACTCAACCATGCCATGAAACTATAGGTTGTAATGGTAGATGTTCAGGTTATTTAGGTTTTAGTTAATATCAGTAGTCAGTGATGTCATTAACAAAATGTTTTACTATTCTTTTATAGAGACAAGTTTTCAACATGGACTGTTATCTGAAGAAACTACTTTGTGAAAACATGCTTGTTTTTTTGGGTCTATAACACGAAAATGAACTTCCAAAAAGTCAAACACCATAAGTTCGAACTTGGAAGTTCGAAATGTGATAACAGCGAAACTTCAGAACAGTGAATTTTTTCCCAGGGGAAATAATTTGCTGTTCCAAAAAACACACACACACAACACAATCACACCAAAAACCCTAAAAACCTACACTAAACCTTACATACACAACCCAAACCCTAACCCAAAGTCCATCACTATCGCACACTTAACATATCTGCACCCTAACCCTAAAGTCCATCACTACCGCACACTTATCTTACCCGCACCCTAACCCTAAGGTCCGTCACTATCACACACTTACCTTACCTGCACCTTAAACCTAATGTCCATCACTATTGCACACTTACCTTACCCGCACCCTAATCCCAACGTCCGTCACAGTCACACACTTACCTTATCCCATTCCATAACTTTTGCACCACAGTGGAGAAAATGTCAAAGCCGCAGAAATGGCCAACCAAATTCTTTCCCTGGAAAAGAATTCAGATTTCCACGGCTTCAACATTTTCAACTTTCGAACTTCCAAGTTCGACCTTAAGGTATTCAAACTTCTGGAAGTTCGATTTTGCAATAGGAACCCATGTTTTTACTGAATACCTTATCTCTGTGAATAGTTTACGTTAAATACATTGTATTTGCCTTAGTGTGCTGTGCCACTTCTTCATTTGTTATTTCAGAATGTGCTATACAAATCTTGCCTTCATGCATCACTGCAATACAAACTGCAACATGTCCAACTACACTAAACCAGTCGCAAGCCTTTTTGGGGAGTAACAGGTTACTTTCAAGAATGGATTTCTAATTATGCAGAAGTAATGAAACCTTTATGAGAATTATTAAAGAAATATATTACTGAACCTTTACCTTGGCAGGACTGGTATAAACAAGCTTTTGTACAATGGAAAGCATTACTTTTAAATCTTCCTGCACTTGGGTTCCCAAACTATTCTAAGAGATGTTTTTTATTCTGTAGTGAAGGAAATAAAATAGCATTAGTATTATTGCCTCACAGCAAGAGGTTCTCCCGTTCGATTCTCAGCTAGTGTGTGGGGAGTGCCTTCTGTGTGGAGTCTGCATGTCCTCCTCACGGTTGTGTGGCCTCCGAAAGACATGCGTGAATGGGCATTTCTTCGCTGAAGGTTGGGCGTCGGGCTGGCAACTCGGCACCATAAAAAATCTACTGCCAATCATTAGCAGACCGGAGTTCCGCTGTGGCGACGCCTTACCGGGAAAAGCCGAAAAGACAAACAACAATTATTAGCACAATGCAAAAATGAATCTTATAGATCCATCATGTATTTCAGAACAAATCTTGATCGTGTAGCAGTAGCCCTCTCGCATTGTCTTAGGGAGGTGGTCATGATGGCATGCTTACTGGAAATGGTACTTCAACTCTTGGGTATGCGAGATACATAGCAGCTCCACATTCCATAGGGGCATTGTTATTGAAAACTAAAATGCAATACTTATATGCAGCACAATTGTCTAAATATGACTTATCTTTTCTTAATAACTCTTCTTTACGGATTGTTTGGTGTCCACCACTTAAGCATGTTTCTTTAATTCTTACATGATGAAGGAGAACATCATGATTGTGTAGCTGTTGTTAACTCTGTGCTTATTCCAGGGTTAGGTTTACAAAATGTTCCATTACAGAACTGAAATCTAATTATTTTTGTGGATGGCTCCTGTGATTGAATAGATGATGAGGAACTCATAGCAGACTTTTCTGTTTCTGCACAAGACAGGATCTTGTTAACTGGACAATTAAATGGAAATTGAAGGAGGAAACTAGTACAGAAAAGAGCAAAATCCCAAAAAGGGAAGATATCCCTGATCAGTATCAGCAAGAAACTACGATCCCTCATAAAATCATCCAAGGCTAGCTTCCAAAGAAAAATTGCCAAGGACTCCAAAGATAACCACAAAGCATTCTCTAGCTATGTCAAGAATCTAAGTGGCAACTCTCAGATCTGCTCTGAGTTAGTGCAGAATGGCACAAAATACACTGAACAGACTGATATTGCCAACATTCTGGCTGACAGATTCCCCCAAAAGGGCCCATAACCATACCAGAAGAATGTAGAGCCCCTGAAATCACAGACACACAGGTTAAAACAGTCATTTCCAAAGCCAAAACACAGCATCAATGGGACCAGATGGTGTCCCAGGCTCTGTCTTACATGAGCTCCAAAATGAATTAAGCCCTCACCTAAACACACTGTTCAAACTCAGCCGCTCCACAGGCTATGTACCATGGAGTGGCACACAGCAACAGTTATTCCACTCTACAAAGGTGGAGCCACAACAGACCTTGGGAACTGTCACCTTATAAGCCTGACTAGCCTGGTCTGCAAGGCTATTGAGTGCATCATCATGGAACTCATTAACAGAGAAATTGGGAACCTTCAAATACTGGACCCTACCCAATTTGGCTTTGTTAAGGGAAGATCATGCCTCCTAAACCTAGTTGACTTCTTTGAAACAGTTACCAAGGCTATAGATGAGGGAAAGGTGGTCTGCACAGCCTATCTAGACCTTGCCAAGGCCTTCAACATCATTCCCCATTCTGGTATTATAGACAAGCTCACCAGCCTGAACATTAACCCCTACATCACGGGATGGGTTGCCAGCCGGCTCATAGATAGAACCCACACGCTAAGAGTTGTGAGTGCAAGGTCCAACTCGAAACTGGTTACAAGTGGTGTCCCCCAGGGCTCAGTCCTGGGATGCCTTCTGTTTAGTATATACTTCTCAGAGGTACAGGCAAGCATAGGAGGACTGTGGTTGACCAAGGTCGCAGGTGACTGCAAACTAGGGGCCATAATTGACTCTCTAGTTGACACAGACATCGTCCAGAAGGGTCTCACTGATACATATACCTGGTGTCAAGATCATGGCCTCAAGCTAAATGCCAAAAAGTGCATAGTCATCCCCTTTGGAAAAAACAAAGTACCCACAAACTACCACATAGGTGGTAGTCCTCTAAATACGGAAGATGTAATAAGGGATCTGGGGACCCAAGTGGATAGTAATGTCTCCTTTGATAATCACATTGCCAAAGTGGTTTGAAAATCCTTCTATGTGTCCCACCTAATCACAAAAGGGTTTGCATCTAGAACAAAAAAGGTTATTGTACCCCTCTACTCATCACTCATCAAACCATCATAGAGTACAACACCACATTTGGGATGTACCTTAAAAGACACCTGCAACTGCTGGAAAGACCACAGAAGTACCTCACCAAGAGGATTACTGGCCTCAAACAGATGCCCTATGCAGCTCGACTGAAGAAGTTCCAGCTGCACTCGGTTGCATACCGCCTACTCAGAGGTGATCTATGCCTGACATACAAGGCCATGTTTAACCCAGAATTGATGGACATGCTCCAAGTAAAGAAAACCAAATCCCCTCAAGCCACATGCTCTAGGGATCTAAATCTCACCACAACAATAAATAGCATGTGCTGGAGGGATAGATTCCTGTCCTAGAGACTTTCCATGCTTTGGAACAAGATCCCAATCTATATTAGGCAGAGCCCCTCACTGACCCTCTTCAAGAGAAATCTTGATGAGTGGATGGGAAACATAAAATTTACCTCGGGGATTACTTCAGTGGCTCTGCTGGACAGAGGCACAGGGAACTAATCTAAAGGGGTGGTGAAAGCCAACATATTTTGGCTAGGCTTATAAATGCCATTGGGCAGATAGCCTAGTACCTACCTATGAACCTATGAACCTATGTGTTGGCTCGAATAGCTGGACTTGTACCTATTACCAAAGCCTGTAATATTTGCAAAGATCAGTCTGCAACAATATTCACAAATTCCCTTTATGCATACTGAGTAGTGTATGATTGTTGGGGCACTTTGAAAGGAGCAAGGTTATTTGGCTTTAGCAATGCTAAAGATTTATTAGATGCCTTACTACTGCCAAGAAAAAAAAAAACTGTGGTTAAATGTGCCACACATAAAAATGATTATTCCTTTATACCAAATGGAAATATTTTTGCAGGTAAGGTGCCAAGACAGGCTGCATTGTCTTATCCTATTCAGGCTTTATTTTTGCATCAAATGAATGAAACTAAGAATGTTTTTTACAGGAGTTATCTTTTCAGAATTAGACAGAGGACTCTAAGAAAATAAACTGGAAAATAATGGCTTTAGCTGGTCTCTACACTTTTTGCAGTATCACCCAGATAGAAGGCAGGTAGAGCCTCAAAATTTCTTAAGTGAGTTGGTCAAAGCCTAAAATTTACCTTTATACTTGGGCAAAAATGCTTTAATAAAACAGATTTACAATGATTAGTATGATTCCCACCTTTCTGAAATCACTCAACATTTTGTAAATACTTGTGTAGTTTGTTTAGACCACAATGTCTCTAAATCTATACCTGCACCTATTCAAGCATGGAAAAAGCCTTGGGGGATCATTCTGTGTTATACAATGGGACTTTACTGAACTTCCCCAAGTGCACAAATTTAAATACATTTTGATTGTGGTTGACATTTTTTCCAGATGGGTAGAAACATTTCCCCTGTATGATGAAAGCTGCAAACAAAGCAGCCTAAAAATTGCTCACAGAACTATTCCCAAGATATGGGGTCCCATGTTGAATTCAATTTCATGAAGAGACTGACTTCTCTAGTCAAGTAATTCAGCAGATTAACAAAACCTTGAATGTGTGATTGCAGTTTCATTGTCACTATAGACCACAAGCCTCACAGATAGAGGAAAGAGTTAACAAAACCATTATGACCCAATTAGCTAATGTTTGTGAGAACATGGGTCTTAAATGGCCAGAATCGTTGCCCTTAGTTTTATTCAGCATGAGAAACACAGTTAGTAGCACTAGAGGATTATCACCTCATCAAATTCTCATTGGTAGAGCCAATTCTTCTTACATCATACTCTGCAGAAAGGTGACTCCTCAACAAAATTCTCAAACTAGAGGCCAGTTGCTATACTTCCTCCCCTAGTCAAAATCCTTGAAAAATTCATACACTTGCAACTCCTCAACTACATACTAAGTAAAAACTTTCTTTCTAATTCCCAACATGGCTTTAGACCCAAACACAGTACCACAACTGTTCTTGTAAGTTTTACCAACACAATCAGTCAGATCAGAAACAATGGCCAACTAGTCTCATCTATCCTTCTTGATATGTCTAAGGTTTTTGACATGGTATCTTACCCAAAACTACTCAATAAACTAGCTTCATTACACATTACCTATCCATCCATCTCTTGGTTTCACAGCTACCTATCTGACCACCAACAAGCAGTCAAAGGGTAGAAAGAACTCTCTAGTCTATTGCCCATTTCAGTCAGTGTCCCATAAGGCTCAGTTCTTGGTCTACTGCTCTTCTCCATTTTTACTAACAAACTCTGCACCACCACCCATCAGGCCACTATCATTCATTACACAGATGACTCCTCCACGATGTGCTCTGCTCCTACCCTTCCTGAACTCCATGAACTAACCCAAAAATCCTTCCTAGACATCAGAAACTACCGTTCTGATCATCAACTTATACTTAACCCAAATAATACAAAGCTAATGCTCTTCACAAACAATGAAACTCATGCTCACCTTCCTCATTTTTATCATCTCTTCTTCCAATAACACCAACATTGAATCTGTAATTCACACCAAACTTCCCGGAGTCACAATTAACAAATGTCTAAAATTTGACAGACACTTAGCACTATCCATTAAAAGGTCCACTTTAAACTTGGCAGCCTTTACAGAGTCAAGCCATACCAACACCATCAGACACTCTATAGCCAGCAAGCACCTAATGTCCATTCTTCTATATGCCTCTCCCATATTCATTAATCTCAGAAAAACAAACAAATTAGAATCCTGTTATAATAAAATCACCAGATTTGCTACTAACCATCCTTACAGAGCATGCCACTGCTCCTCTCTTTGCCAGCTAAAATGGATCAAACTACCCAATATTCTATCATTCAACAAACTGACTATTGCCCATTCCATCATCTACCAACCAGATAAATGCCCTGTACTCAGAAACCTAGTACAGCCTAACTGTAACAGCAGAACCCTAAGGTGTTCTGACAAACTCCTACTAAAAGTCACTAAGTCCAACAATAGTTTTGAGAAGTCTCTATTCTCCATCAAAACACCAAAGGCCTGGAATTCTATCCCTCAGCACATACTAACTACTGCTTACACATCCAAATTTAAACAACTCCTCAGGGACTATCTAACCAACAACTGGCTTTGCCACTGTACAACTCCCAGCTGAACACACTATAGCTGTCTCTCACACTCCTCTATGTCTATTATATTGCTTTACTTTCTTTCGCAGTACTCCAAGCCTTCTTTCTACCAACCACCTATATCTCCTGTATTTGCTTATATATATATATATATATATATATATATATATATATATATATATATATGGATCTACTGTATATTATCGAATTAACATTTCACCGAAATGTTAACTCGTGAGCGCGTTTTATTGAAAATGCATTTTCGCATAAATCCACCAAAAAACACACACACAAAACACTTTAACCCCCCTTCTTTAATATTCTCACTCAGAGATCGCACTACAGTGGGGAAAAGGGAATATTCCCTCATCCCCACTGTACCATGATCTCAACAATAACTTCCTTACTCGTACATCAACACTAAATGTTGATGTACAAGTAAGGATACATGCAAACAGCATGTTTTCAGCTCCTTTCTTCCTCTTTTCTTTTTTTTACAACTAAATTTACGAGAAAGTGAGTTTTCGATAAAATTCACTTTCACATAAATCCACTCGTGAATTTCACGTTTCGTGAAACAGTAATTCGCCAAAATCAAGTAGATTTATTTATTTATTTGTTTATTTAGTTTCAGTCTGATTACCAGGGAAGTCCACTGGACCAAGAAGTGCCAATTTTCAGTGGAGGCCCAGGGAGAAAAGCTCCATAAGCAATACAATACAATAAATGTTACATAATGTTAGAAGTAAAATACAAGAGTAAAATGCATAAAGTCAGGAAAATGCAAATGCATAATGTACATCGTAAGACAGTGCAATACAGTTTTTTTTTTCTTTCTTTCAAAGGCAATACAGATATTTACAATATTTACATACTTAGAGGCAAGTGAAAGTCAGCTAAATCAATTTTGGAGGAATAAAAATAAAGCTTGAGGGTAGAGTGGAGCAGGAGTATAGAGAGCTTATTGGGGGAAATCCCTAGAATTTATATAGGGTGAAAGCAGGAACATTTCCATTTGGATGATGGGTATAAGAAAAGTTGGGTCTTGAAGGATTCAGAGTTATTTATAGTCCTAAGTGATGGGGGGAGAGAGTTCCATTTTTTACCTAAAGAGAAGGAGAGTAGAAGCTGGCCAGCGGGATGTTTGGGTTTGTGAATGGAGATTAGGTTTTGGTGTTCAGATCTCAAGAGATCTGTTTGGGATGTATGGGGGAAGGATGTTAGTTAAGGCTGGCATTTATCTGGGTAGAATATTAATTTGTGAGCGGTGGTTAGTTGGAGATAGTCTAGGTGGTTAGGGAGTTCTAACCAGTTCAGAGATTGTAGGGTAAGGCAGTGGTGAGTTGAGGTTTTGGATTTAGTGGCAAATTTAGAGATCTTATTATAGCAAACTTCAAGTTTAGAGGTGTTGGAAGCAGACAGATTGGTTAGAAGAGGGGCTTCATATAGTAGAGAGGGTAGGAGGTAGGTAATTGCCAAGGTGCGCCTAGAGGAGTTCAAAAGAAATCAATTATTCCTGTAGAGCATACCTAACTTTTGGTGGGTTTTCTTTATGTTTTGTTGTATGTGGAGATCAAATTGAAGGTGTTCGTCTATGGTAATGCCAAGGAGTTTTGCAGAAGGGACCACTTCCATAGCAGTGTTGGTTTGGCTTAGGACATTGAAAGCGTTTTTGTCAAAGGAGGAAACCCTGGTGGGGAGGAAAATTAGTATTTTAGATTTATTGGAGTTGAGGGAGAGATGGTTTTGGTGCATCCAGTTCTCTGTAGTGGAAAAAGCTATTTGTGTTTTAGTCAGTAGTTCAGGAACATTAGAGGTGGCACAAATTAAGGTAGAGTCATCAGCATATTGGATGACTGTAGTGTCAGGGATGACAGTGTGAAGGTTACTTATAAAGATGTTGAAGAGCATGGGTCCAAGGATGAACCCCTGAGGAATGCTGGTAGGTGTAGGCAAGAAGGAAAAGGTAGAGTTCTTCCATCTGACAGCTTGGGATCTGTCAGATAGGTAACTGGAGAACCAGGATAGAGTATTAGGGGAGAGATTAAGGTTGGCGAGATGAAAGAAAAGGTGTGTGTGGGAGATGGTGTCAAAGGCTTTAGATAGATCTAGCAGTACTGTGGATACAAGAAGTCCAGAATCTCGGGCTCGATTGACTGCTTCTAGGAAGGATAGTAAGGCAGTTATGGTGCTGTGGCTAGGGCGGAAGCCATGTTGGGTGGGTGTTAGTAGATGATTCTGAGTTAAGTAGGGCAAACATTGGTGGTGGACAAATTTTTCTAGAATTTTAGATATTGGAGAGAGTAGGGCAATGGGGCAGAAGTTAGAAATAGTGGCGTTTTTGCCTCCTTTGTGAAGAGAATGCCAAAGTTTGGGTACATATGACTCTTTTAAGGATCTGTTAATCAGGATACTAATTGGGAGAGCAAAACCTTCGGCTGCGCATTTGAGGAAGGAGGAGGGTATGTTGTCAGGGGCATTAGAGCATGGCTTTAGTTTGGATAAGAGCTTTTTTATAAAAATGGTAGAAACTGGTTTGAGCTGGAAATTAAAGGGACAGTTGTTATGGTTGTTGGGTGTTGAGTAGAGAGAGTTGGGTGGATTATTGTTTGGGAATGTTTTGGTTAGCTTAGCTATGGATTCTGTAAAGAAAGTGTTGAAGTGAGAGCTCAGCTCCCTGTCAGTTAAACTAGGGTCAGGGCAGGGGTTATTCCTGGACCCTGGATGGAGAAGGGAGTTAACTGATTTCCAGAATTGTTTTGGGTTCCTATTATTGTTGGACTGAAGTTTATTGTAGTAGTTTTTTTTGTCCAAGGTGATTAGTTTTTTTACTTGGTTGCGGAGTTGGGTGTATTGGAGCAAGGCAGAAGACAGTTTATTTTTCTGATAAAGCTTCCAGGATTTGTCTCTGCGACGCATGATTTGTTTAGTTTCTTTGGTCAGCCAAGGAGCAGAATTGGCTTTGATTTGTTTGTTTCTTAGAGGGGCTAGGGAGTTCAGAGTATTTAGGAAGATAGAGTTAAAATGCTCTACTGCGTTGTGTTTAGGGTTTGCCAGTTAGTTTGTTTAAAAGTGTTAGAGAAAATTGTGGAGTTGAAGTTTCTAAGGTTGCGAGTTTGAATGTACTGGTGTTGGTATTGAGTGAAGTTAGCTGAGCGATGAATGAAGGCAGGGAGATGGTCACTGAAGGTGTCAGGGATAGCGCCAGAGAAAATGATTTTGTTTGGATGGGAGACTAGAATCCAGTCTATGATGGATCCTGGGGGGTGGTTTTTGTTAGGATGAGTTGTTGAATGGGTTACTTGGGTGAAGTTGTAAAGGTTAATGGATAGGGAGGGGGAAGGTGTATTGATTTTATTCCAGTCAATATTGACATCACCTAGAATATAGGTTCCATATTTTATATTAGTTGAAGCCCAGTGAAGAATATTCTTAAGAGTAGAGATGTTATTGCCTGGGGAGATATGTAAGGAGATAATGCAGATATTATTATGTTTATTCAATCGGAGGAGACTTGCTGTTATTTTAAAATTTTTGAATTGTGGGGTTGGGATTTGAAGAGGGATTAGGGAAAGAAGGTTAGAGTAGATTAGAGCAGAGCCTCCACCTTTTTATTTAATCAGTCAAGATTTTAGTAGTATGCATGATAATATATATATATATATATATATATATATATATATATATATATATATATATATATATATATATATATATATATATATATATAAGAGGAAATGTGAAAACAAATGGGAAAAAAGAAAATGTGCAACAGCAAATTATTTATAGTATTTAGAATGTGTTTTCATTACATCAAGGCATAGGTGCATTTTTATTGCTAATAACACCACATTTTTGAAACAACTGCATAAAAGTTGGTCATGTCTGGCACAGAAGGAAATCACATATAAAGAGTATGAGACAGCAAGTGAAAAAGTATCTACTCATCTGAAAACCTGTAACCATTGTCCATTTGTAAAAGAATTATATGATTTGAGTAATGCTTTACAGTAGCAGATGGGAGAACGCGAAGGGTTAGGCATACAGAGAAGTGCATGTTTAATTTCCAATACGCTTTCATTACAAGATGAATTCCTGAGTGTTTTGCAGTTTGTATCTGGATGATTTAGTTCCTGCCAAATATGCTAGCATAGCAAAAGAGTACAAAGCTTTGTTCTTGCAGAAAGTTATTCTATGGAATTCGGAACTTATGTCTGATATGGCAAGTCATAAACAGAGAGTCAATAGACCCTGGTTAGTAGAATTAGTGCTAAAGTATTTATTTTTAATTGCTTAGTAGTCACTCTAAGATTGTTACAATAATGTTGCTTTAAATCATAAAAGGTATAAAGAATGTAGTGTTCTGCTGTTCAAGGAGAAATGAAGTTTGGCAACAAACTAAGTTGTCTTTGGACATCTTCATGGGGGGGTTAGGTTAATATTAGGGGGAGTTAAGTGGGTTGGGGAGGTGAAAGGATTAAGTGGAGGCAGGGATGGTTAAGAGGAAATGAGATAATGATGGGGAGAGGCTTAAGAGGTTTAGTCTAGTGTAGTTGCGTTAAGTAATCACATTTTGGCGTGAACTTGCTAAGGCAAGGTGCGCCCATGACTACCTGTGGGTATTCCGGGAGACAAGGTAGGCCTCGGGATACTGGTTAGTGGTAGGTGGTTTGTAACATATATTATTATGGAGTTTTGTTTTATGACATGGGAAATCAGCTAGAGGTATTTGTGGGTTTAGAAAGTGGAGGCGTTTTTAGTGGGGAAGGTGTAGTCTCCAGTAGTTAGAGCACAGCGCGGGAATTCTGATGTAAGGTTTTAGTTCAGTATGTTCCATTATGTTCACTCATGCAATTCACATCTTGTCATCCTGGGAAAGTATTAGTAGGGGAGCTGTTAGTAGAGATTAAGTCCATAAAGAATCAGGGTTTTGTGCATATATCTAAATAAATAAATAAATAAATACATAAAAACAAATAAGTGATGCTCTGATATTGTTATGTGCACATCTTCTGAAGTGAGTTTTTTCAATTGACTGACTGGCCTGCAAAGGTTAATGGCAGTTGCTTGCACTTTATGCACTGCTAATGACCATTATGGCAGGCAGGTCTAATGCGGGCAGGTTTATGGTATTGACTTGGAAGGCATAAGTCCTGTATTTTGCGTCCACGCATCTGTTGGCTACCTCTCAACTGTACTGAATCAAAAAAAAAAAAAAAAAAAACAAAAGAGGGGAGCCAGAAGTTTGCTTCCTTATTTTGGCCCATTTTCATAAATCTTGACTTTCAGGCAGGCTGGGATGACCATTTTTGTTGGGTGATTGGTCACATGGCATACTTGCGGTTTGCTGCTTTCCTGGTGGATATATAAAAAAAAAAAAAAGAGAGAGAGAGAAGGGGAACTGAATAAGGAGCATGGTGGTTGAAGTGCTCTGCCCTGGCTTTTTTGGGCACTGGTAGCTTTCCCGGACTGTGAATGCGTTACTGTGTGTGCACAAGCCTTTTTGGTTTCATTGGGTTTTGTGTACCAGTGTTGATGGGGGTCCTGTTTAAAGATTCCCCTATAAACAATCCAGGTGATTTTGTAGCAGACAGTCCACGATGTGATGGACAGACAAATATTTGATGGTGGCCAGATCCAGCAGTGGTTAGGAGAGATATGACCGCATATCTTTTATGTAGTAAGACTGCAAGCTCTGACTGTTTTCATGGGCTACAAATGCAAGCACTTTCCATTGATGGTTCACCTTCATGGGTTTATTTAGTAGCATGTCAGTGGTATAATGCTTCAGTCTGTTGGGGGGGCTGGGAAGGCTTGTGGTGGCGACATAGTGAGACCTCATGGTGGTTTGGTGGCAGCCAGTTCGGTGGTCTAATTTCGTGGGCAGTGAGGCACCCATGTACAATATATCACCTGCATGCATTTAGCTTAGTTGTTATTGCACACAGTATAAAAAAATGCAGTCTCCTTTCAGTATCATAGGTTCATAGGTTAGGTTCATAGGTTCATAGGTTAGTACTAGGCTATCAGCCCTAGGGCCTATACAAGCCTAGCCATAACAATTCCCTGAATATTTCTTCCCACATTATTTACTTTCCTGGACCCCTGTCTAGCAGGGCGATTGACGTGATCCCTGGGGTGAATTTCCTTTCTCCCATCCAATCGTCAAGGTTCCTCTTGAAGAGGTCCAAATCAGGATTTGAGGAAGGTATATTAAGGCCATACTTCCCTACTGTGCAGTTTCTGTGTGCTTAATCTGGTCTACAGTTGAAGGTGGTGTGTTCCAATGGGTTGCTTGGTTGAGCAAGTGGCTTTAGCATGCATTTTGTCGGTGGTTCAACGTTTTGCATACAACTTGGTGTCGGGAGAGGCCTGGAAGGTTCCTGGCCTGCTTTAGTTGGTTTCTTGGGTGATTCATGGTTTTGCGGACTTTTCCTGGGGCTATGGTTTCACAGGCCATGTTTATCTTACCATGCAGCTATTCTTCAGCACACTTCAGCTGCCTTATGTTTTAATACCGTGCCTGAGATAGTGTTGTGGGTCAAGGCATTAGAAGTAAGGTAGCAGCTTCAGGGAGGATAGATTAGCAGTTGTTGCCATTTTTTTTCTGGTTAGTTGTTTGGTAGCACTGATGATGGGTAGTAAGATCATGACAGCCAAGAGATACATTTAGTAGTAATTAAAAACTTTACTGGTATCAGGTTTAGTGGCAGTTTCAGGTGATAATGGAGAGCACCCAACTTTGGTAACCATATCACTCTGTATTTCTGGAATCTCACTTTCATGAGGCCCAATGTTGTCCATTATGGGGTGTCCCAGATTATTGTTTTCTGAGAGACAAACCTGAGGAGGTCCCCCATTCTAAAGGTTAGGCATATTCCTCATCATATCCACCCAGTAGTTTGGTAACCTTGAAATCCCAGTATAAGCAGTACAACAGGGCCAAAAATAACATAAATTTGTCAGGAGATGCTTGATCTGGTGTGTGACATGGACAGGACTTGCTGGAGAGACATATTTGTCTCACAGAGGTTGCGCCCCACCTTTAGAACAAGCTTCTTATTCATTTTATTTATTTATTGATTTGACATTTGTTGACTGGGATAGTCTGATTGGGCTAGTACCCTTTTTCAGCAGAGGCCCAAGGAGAAAAGCTCCACTTATATCTAATAAACAAAAATTACAGTGTTAAAATAAGGTGCGGTAGGATACATACAACAGATAGCATGCCCTCATTGGCCCTATTTAAGTACAATTTGGACAACTGGATGGGTAACTGGAAATTCACCCGGGGGGGGGGGTACCACCTGTGTCCCTCTTGGACAGGGGCAATAGGTGCAGATTTTAGTTTCTGCTTGAACCAGACACCCTTGGGAACATGGGTTGAGCTTGGCTAGGCTTGTAGGGGCACTGGGGCCGTTAGTCTAGTGACCTCCTATGATTCTATGATCTTATGATCCTATGTTATCTACTCCCTATTCTGCATTAGATTAAGTCAGAAAAGTCAAGATTCACCAATAGTTTCAAAAAAGGTAACTTTTATTAGTAACAGCAACCAAATGACTACAGCACAGAATTCACAATATATAATGAGTTAGGTTGAGTCTTAAATGGGCTATTCTGTACAAGACACATATATAACTTCACCTCCTAGGTCCCTTCATATGTGGGGTTTATTTTTAACATACTCAACTGGTAGTTAAATTTATCCTGGGTATTTGATAGGGTCATTGGACACACAGCTTCAGTTATGGATGCTTTGTCATGGATGGGAGTGGCCGTGGTACATTTCTTCTTGGGTTTGCAGGATAGGTTATCCTTGAAGATGCCTTGGAATGTGTGTGATGTATTTTGGATGTTTTACATGTCTTTTTCTTTCTTGCAGATGGGGTCTTGGAACACTGTAGCTGTAATTTGGAATAGGTGGGTTTAAGGTGGAGCCTGCTCGTTACTATTAGATGGTTTCATTTTGCCCTTTTCTTTGTAAATGGTGGTGTGCTGAGTACCAGTTGTGGCAATACAGTGAATTCGCAGATGATGGAATCAGTGGCGAGTGAGGAGGTTACACAAGGGGTACACAAGTGGGCAACAATTACGGATGGAAATTGCTGGAGTGCAGAAGGCATCATGCGGTGGCTTGAAAAGGGGATTTGAAAGGTGATGTTTTGATAGGATGGACATTCTTGCCACTTGAATGGGACACAAGGAGGGTCTGAGTAATCATCTTAGTAAGGCATGTTTGAGCTCTGTGTTTAATTAGTGGGAGCTGATTATTGCATTGGTATAGGGGGCAAGTAAGGAAGAGTTAGGTAAGGGGGTCAAAGGGGAAAACTGTCGGGGATGGTTTATGGGGAGTGTGGGGATCCCTTGGGATGTGTAGGGTCACAATGTTCATGGGAGCAAAGGAACTTATTGGGCTACAGCCCTACGGCTCCTGCAAGCCAGTGAAGTTCGATCCTTGCATTCTTGGAACCTTGGGTGGTTGTATTCACTCATCTTGTTGTTTGAACTGTATGTGGGGGAAGGGCCAAGGAGGTGTTTGCCATGATTCTGGAGTTTGTTCCTAACGGGTGGCATCTTGGGGTGACGGATTTGTCTCTTGAGTGGGTGGCGTTGATACTACATACCAGGTTAAGGTTTTATAGAATAGCACAAGAATCATTTCACTTGGGGTTTGGGTGAGTTTTGTAGATAGGGTTTTAGGAAGCATGGTAGGTAAGTGGCTGTGTTGGGGTAGTTTTAGAAACTGGGTGCATTGTTACAGGGGGATTAGAAGGTTTAAAGAAGCCTGGTTGCAGGATAAGGCAGTTGTAGGATACTAGAATTATAGGTTACATAAGGAAAGATAGTGTCTTGAGTTCAAGGGGTTATATTTTGTGGTTTTGTTGTGGTTATAGGCTATCAGTACATTCAGGTTGAGCCATGATTTCAGCTTTGAAGGCAGTGGGCTAAAAGGGTATGTGTTCTCTTGGTGTGGATGTTCTGGTGTTACAACGGGGTCACGGTAATCCTACTTTATTTAGTTTCATTAGGGTGTGTTTCAGTGATGGCATGGCAAAGAGGTTTATGATGGGGTTCTAAGGTGCTTTACAGATGATGGGTACACCAAATGATGTTTGCCTTGACCCTTCCCTTTATGGGAAGTAGATTGAACAATTTTGGGTAGAAGGGAGGGGGGAACAGCCTGGTCAGGTTGGTTGGTGGAGAAGAGGGATAGTCTTGCCCTTTTCCGTTCCCCCTCTGATGTCTGGATGTTCATTTCAAGGATCTGGGGAAAGGAAATGAGTAGTTGGAGGAAGCTTGCTGAATAGATAAGCAAGCTGAGGTAAGGATGGTGCTTATTTGGTGGAAGGTAATTCAATGGATGGTGTATAAAGTGAGTTGGGATGCTGCTTCATAAGTAAAGTAAGTGAGCAGAGGTATGGACCCTGCTTTTTGGGCAGGGTGAGTAGGTACGCTGCCCTGATTAACATTACAATGAATGATGTATGAAGTGAGATGGGATGCTGCTTCATAAGTAAAGTAAGTGAGTAGAGGTATGGATGCTGCTTACTGGGGCAGGGTGAGTAGGTGCACTGCCCTGATTAACTTTACAAGGATGTTATGCTGTATTTAGAATCAATTATATTATGAATAGTCATAATTAGTAAAGTTGGTGAGAAAAGCTATGTTATGGAAATCTAATAAAGGTCGTCAAATGTCATTTATTGTGATGTGTGTTACTGAAGGGGACCGGGACAAAGGACCTTCATTTCCTAGTGATGTTATTTATTATTCTTGTGTTAAAGTCTGAATATCATAACAGATGGATCAGTGGAAATGCATAAGTATGACATAATTTATTGGATAAAATGAAAGAGCAAAGTGTTAAATTAAAGGAACATTTCATTACATTACCTCTGAATAACTTAGGGCTCTGACCTTGCACAGCATCACCTGAGTAAACAAACACCTACCAATTAAGTATAAAACTAGATCTACTAACATAATGACTGCGGTCAACAACTAAATCAAAATAGATATTAACAAAATTCTCCTGAATCAAGGTACAATCATATATATTCTGTGACACTTTAGTATTCTCTATTATATACTAACATACCCCACCATATAGGCATCCAAGGAGCTCCGGTACAAAACTGGGTTAGGTTGCAAGGCTAGACTTGTAAAGACCCTGGTGTTCATTAGCCTAGTATGAAGCTATGAGCCTATATGTGTATTCTGTACTATTTTCCTGTAGACTACTTCTGAAATATGGGAGGAACAAACCACTTGCTGACAAACAGGATAAACGCCCAGTGCTCCAGAAAAACTTGAATAATATTAATGAAACCAAAAGGAGCAACTAGGCTGATGCAGAGTCACAAGTAGAAATGAAAGGCAGAATCCTCAGGTTAAAATCCAAATGAAAGGCAAAATCCTCAGGTTAAAATCCAATTTTAATTCCACTGCAGGTCAGATAAGCGCTTTCACTCATTCATTTGAGCTTCATCAGATCATGTAACAAAGACCTTCAAGTACATAGGCTACATTTATACAGTTAAACATCTCCTATTGGCTGCTTCTTGTTACATATTCATGAGTTAATCTAAGCTTAAAGATATATGCACATATAAGCATGCTGAGATGTATAAAATGAATATAAAAAAACATATAAAAAAACATATAAAAACTCTCCATGAACACTCAAGACGCTGTAATAAATATGTATATATAGATATATATATCAAAAGAAATCTATTACAAGGGGTAAAACATATATGTTCCATCATTTATTATAAAATCTACAAACATTCCTCCATTTGTTTAACATAGGTTTAATGGAGGCTCTCTCATTGAGACCTAGACCCCTATCTGCTCTCAATCTAACTATCCACATACTCTCCTTACTCTCAGTATGGTTCCTAATGTCACCTCCTCGTATACTGGGTTTAATATTCTCAAGAGCTCTAAATAGGAAATAATGTTCAGGACCTGCTTGGGCTACGTGCTTAGCTAAGGCATTGTGGGGTGAAGCCTTCCTAATGTGGTAAAGGTGTTGGATGTGGATAGTTAGATTGAGAGCAGATAGGGGTCTAGGTCTCAATTACAGCATCTTGAGTGTTCATGGAGAGTTTTTATATGTTTTTTTATATGTTTTTTTATATTCATTTTATACATCTCAGCATGCTTATATGTGCATATATCTTTAAGCTTAGATTAACTCATGAATATGTAACAAGAAGCAGCCAATAGGAGATGTTTTAACTGTATAAATGTAGCCTATGTACTTGAAGGTCTTTGTTACATGATCTGATGAAGCTCAAATGAATGAGTGAAAGCGCTTATCTGACCTGCAGTGGAATTAAAGTTGGATTTTAACCTGAGGATTTTGCCTTTCATTTGGATTTTAACCTGAGGATTCTGCCTTTCATTTCTACTTGTGACTCTGCATCAGCCTAGTTGCTCCTTTTGGTTTCATTAATATTATTCAAGTTTTTCTGGAGCACTGGGCGTTTATCCTGTTTGTCAGCAAGTGGTTTGTTCCTGTTTTATTAGTTTCATTTTTTTCTTGCTGACTTTGGAGCAGAGTCTACTACCAGTGAACAGCGTTTGCTTAGCGCACAACTTTTGTTTGTATCTTTACCTTGCATACAGACATTTTTGGCTATTTTTTGTGCCTTTGCATTATTTTTTCTATTATGAAGAGTCAGAGTGAAACTGTAGATATTGAGCTAGACTATGAGCCCCGAGGTGTAGACCTGGGCTCAGTCGCTCATCTACAGAAGAGGTTTGAACAGAATCTCGTCTATTCAACAGTCACTTCCTGGCAATTCGGCACTTTGGAGCGCTTTGATGATGCGGATACGGCGACACCCGACCTTGATGAGCTACAACGCCTGTTAGACAGTCTAGAGAAAGACTTTGCACACTTGAAACGTTTGCAAACACAGCGCTTGCATTTTCGTTATTGTTTGGACACAAAAATTGTACTGAGAGGATTATGTATATTAAACATGCCCAATCAGGGGGAACATTATCCAGAGTTGCTTTCAAGGTGGCAGCGCCTGAACTTGGAGGTAAGCAAACAGTACATGGAGTTACTTATTGACTTTTTTGCCTCTGAAGAGGAGAAACTCACTAATAACATTAAGAAACAACAAAAGAGAATTTTTTCTTGTTTCCCAAGTACTGTAATAGAACCACTATTTGAAAGCCTGTTGGATGGAATATCAGCCTTAGAGCGGAAACTTCTCCAACAGAAGAGAAGCAAGATTATTAGAGATCATAGAGATTTTAATTTAGGACAAGTCTTCGCTTTGGCCTAAACATGGACATTATAGTGCTACCATTAAACCTAATGACTATACTAGTGGTAGACAACTGAGTTCTGAACCTAGTACTGGTTCTGAAAATGTTAATGTTGTTAATAATGCTTGTGAAGCTGTGGATATTACTAACTGTGTACATAATAATGTATCGCCTAGTAATAGGGTACAAAATATAGCTAACATTAATAGCACTACTACTTCCAATGATACTGATGATGTAATTACTATTTTACATAGTGAGAGTGGATCTAGCTCTATTAATACAAACAATAAAGAAGTTAGTCAGCCTACTACTGTGAATAATATTGCAGACAGAACTAACTTATATCCAGCAGTACATGTTGTGAAGGGACCGATCAATAAGAGGTTGTCAGTAGATGACGGCATAGTGAGATCCAAGTTACCTCACAATGTACATACCACCATCACTACAGGAGTAGTAAGTGAGCTCCCTTTTCCCCTCCCAGTCCGAAAGGACAAGAATATAACAAGGGGACGCTCTATGAGCAGAGGGAGACAGAAACGCAAATTATCAGAAGAGTTTGTACCACATCAGACAATAAAGAAGATGTGGAAGAACAAAGTAAATTAGATACAGCTGAAATTTTGATACCAGCAGATTCTATGATACATAATATCTCAGGATATTTGTTGACTGAATGTGATGAGAAATTATTATGTAAAGGCCTAAACTTTATACCAAGTGCACATAGTAACTTTACGGACACTGTAGTAGACATGAGACTTTTTTGTCGAAATCTTATGCTTAAACTGCTATTTCATGATAAAACTGATAGTGAATTGACAGACAATAACATTACTAGACCACCAAAGTTTAAGAACCTTAGCAACTTTGTCCCACCTAATCATCCGTTAGTTGAGGCATATTTGAAACTAACTGAGGATGATTTGTATGAATATTTTTCTCTAAAGAAATATAGGAAGAATGGTAATTTGACTAGAGGGGAGCAGACTAGCTTACTTAAACTCCAGTCCTTACAGTCCATAACCATCAAACCAGCTGATAAAGGTGGTCGAATAGTAGTTATGGACACTAGCAAATATCATGATGCTATGATTAAACTCTTGGAAGATGATTTCTATTTACAAGTTAACGAACAAATAGTGCAAGCCACTATTAGTCACGTAAACAATATGTTATTAGATATGTTGAAAGGTGATATCTTGGATCAAGAATTATTTGACTATCTCTTTGTCAAGAATCCACTTGTACCAACAATACATGGGTTACCTAAGATTCACAAAGACTCCATTGACCCACCAATGAGACCCATAGTGTCTGGTCAGGGTTGGATCACTGAAAACCTTTCTGTCTATGTTGAGAAACATTTGCGACCTATATTAAATAAGAACAAAGTTGTACTGAAAGATTCCAAACAGTTTTAACAGATTTGTATGACTGCTTAGGTGGCATTTGTGACGTTGATAACTTGATTTTTGTAACGTTTGACATCAAGTCCTTGTTTACTGTGTTACCAAACAATATAGGCCTGATTTATATCACTGAGTATCTACTCTTACATAGCGAATATACATCAGTTAAAGTAGACCTCATTGTACATTTCCTTGAACTCATTTTGAATAACAATCTGTTCACCTATGACAACAAGTTTTACCAACAGCGAGGTGGCGTAGCCATGGGCACACCTTGTGCCAACAGCTATGCAAACATGTTTTTGGCATTTTGGGAATTTGAGAGTCTCTTTAATTTAGAAATGTTCAAACAACATGTAACTTTTTATAGACGTTTCGTGGATGACGTTTTTGTTTTATGGAGAGGCAGTGTTGATGATTTGTTTGTGTTCCATACTATATTGAACAACCTCACTGGCTATTTAACCTTCAGTATGAATCATTCTAGAGAGAAGATAGAATTTCTTGACTTGTACATAGAAAAGTTAGCATGTGGTTTGATTAATACAGGTGTCTATAGGAAACCTTGCTATTTTAATACTCTATTACAGCGTGATAGTATGCACCCACAGCATATTTTTAAGAATATCATTAGAGGCCAGGGGATGAGAACCTCTAGGCTAAATGCCACAGAAGAAGGCTTCCTAAATGAAGTGAGTGACCTCAAGATAAGGCTAGAAGAACGGGGCTATAGCTCACAAGAGATTGAGTCCAATCTCTCAGATGTCAATAAACTTAGACTGAACAGAGCAGCCCCTTATTTTGGACCAGTTATTACTGGTGGATCCGTTACAACAGACAATGGTAGAGATGATAGATCAACTCATGTAAGGGTTTCTTTACCATATAGTACTGATTGTCCAGCAATCAAGAATATTATTACGAAACACTGGCCTATTCTCTGTACTGATGACACCATCGGTAAACTTGTGGGGACTAAACCCTCTTTTTTATATAGGAATAAATTAAATTTAAGGAGAATGCTATGTTATTCAAAAAGGGATGAATGGTCAATGCCTTCTGAACACACAAAACCATGTGGACGCTGTAATTATTGTAATTCTCTTGACCCTTGAGTGTTCATGGAGAGTTTTTATATGTTTTTTTATATGTTTTTTTATATTCATTTTATACATCTCAGCATGCTTATATGTGCATATATCTTTAAGCTTAGGTTAACTCATGAATATGTAACAAGAAGCAGCCAATAGGAGATGTTTTAACTGTATAAATGTAGCCTATGTACTTGAAGGTCTTTGTTACATGATCTGATGAAGCTCAAATGAATGAGTGAAAGCGCTTATCTGACCTGCAGTGGAATTAAAGTTGGATTTTAACCTGAGGATTTTGCCTTTCATTTGGATTTTAACCTGAGGATTCTGCCTTTCATTTCTACTTGTGACTCTGCATCAGCCTAGTTGCTCCTTTTGGTTTCATTAATACTTCTGAAATATGTTTCTAACACAAGTATATTATAATATATATAATATCAAAGTAATTTCAAAGCCTACATTATAAGAATTCTTCTATACATATACTGGGTCCCTATTAAATTATCGAACATTTTAAAGTTTGAATGTCAGATGGTTGACACCATATGATCAAACTTTGAAAAGTTTGAAGGTGAAAGGCAATGGCTCCATACATGCAGAATGGGAAAATTTCCCTTTTCTGCACTGAAGTGTGGTCTTGGATTTGGTATTTTTAAGTGGGGGCTGGTGGATGCAGGAGGGCTTGCCCCCTGCTCAGAGCGTTAAGGTAAGTGTTTTTTTTAACATTTGTATTATATATTCGAAGATTCAAGTTGCACTCATATGTTGTTGAACATATGAGGTTCAAAATTTTGAAGCTTTGAATATATAATATAGACCCCATATACTAAAATACACTATGAGTATCCCTAAGTAATTGTTTACCTATCTCTGAGTGCACTGTTATGCTTATACTGCATTTAGATGCAATTTTATTTGCATTTATATAAATTAATGCTAAACTGATCTCTTTCAAATGTACTCTGTAATCATATCTCTTGGAGCTTTTCTGCTAAACAAAAGCAAATAAATGAATGAATGAATAAATAAATAAGTAAGTCAATCAATCAATCAATCAATCAATCAATCAATCATTAAACAAATAAATAAATGTATAAAACAAGCAAGCTATAATATGCTTGTCTTGCCAGCAACCATTATGTTAATGTTTTATATATCCCGACTGTAGAGGCTATGTGGAATTCCTAGTCCCTGCTTCTATTAAACCTGCGTTTGAGCTGTAGAACACAGCTGGACAACCAGTAATATACTAAAGAGATTAACACCTGTTGTACATGCTAAATATACTAGTATGATATGAAAATCCTTCAAGATTTTATAATGTCACTGTGGACAGTTTATTTATACACACAGCTACGACAAATGAACTCCTATCTTCTAGGCCTAAACAGCTATTTGGGTAAAAGATGAAATAGATCTACTGAAGTGCAAAGACTACTGCAGTAAGACAAACAATGGCAGTGACATCTTATGACTGCATTAGACATATTAGCCAGCTGCAGTGTATGGGGAGTGAGAACAGATTGTGTGTTGTGACTTTATGAAACATTTCCAAGTGATGCACATGCATATAAATACTGAGCATGTGCAGGAAGCAGTGCCGCTTTGAGAGAACAGCCAGAGTGAAAGCATGTATGAGTGTGGCAGTCAGTCTTTTTATTAGTTTATATAAGTTACAAAACCTCATTCCTGATGTGTTTGTCTATAATAAAGCTGGTTGAACAGAACCCATGACTGTTTGTCCGTTTTATCCTGACCAAATGATTGACATGGTGCCAGAACAGGAATTTTCAAAGTAACTTCTTCATGCCATGAGGTGCAGAATTAAGACTGAAGGCATGGTGAGCAAGCTGGGTGAATACAGTGTTCAAATTATTCAAAAGGGCCAGAAACGAGCTATAGGTAACCAAAACTCACACAAATGATTTATTTTGTAAAGAAAATTAAACAAAGCATTCACAAAGCACAAAATGCATTATTAGTCAAACGAGTAGCACAAAACTGTATTATTAATCAAACAGAATGCACATAATGAATTAATAATTAAACAAAATGTTCAGAACCATGGTATCTGATAAAGGAATTATCAGGAAAGCTCATAAGAGGTTCAGAATTGCATCCGGTTATAAAACGAGTATATTTAAGGCAAAATGTGCATGCCTAAAGTAAAACAAATATGTTTAGATAGAAATGAGCACAATAAAATGCAATGGGCATGAAATGAGATTAATTGAGTATAATGAATCTGATAAAAGGGAAAAATAAGCATAAATAAGCATAGAAAAGCAAGGTGACTGCAGGGTTTTGAGTAAAATGACCATATTTTGGGCATGACCAGTTATTTTGCATTGACCAAAGCTATTCAAGGCATAACTAGAGTTGTTTGAGGTATCTCAGAGTGTGCAAAGTGTTTGCAGTGTGTGCATTATTATGGTGCATTTTTTGAAGAGTTTGTTGTGTGCCAAGTGCAACTATTTTGCGAAGTGTTGTTAATTACAGTTATTTCAAAAAAGTCTCTTGTGCCGTGTACATTTGTTTGCAGAGTGCCACCACTTTGAAGAGTTTCTTACACTGTGCAGAATTACATTGCAAAGTACAACCATTTTGAAAAGTTTACTGTGTGCTGTATACAGTTCATTCGCATGTGCAATCAGTTTGAAGTGTTACAGTTTATACACAAAGTACAATTATTAAGTGTTTCTTACACTGATAAGGAGTGGTTTTGCAAAGGACAGTGATTTCAAGAGAGTTCTTGTGGTACAGAAACTTATTTTGCGAAGTACAATTGTTTCAGAGGCTTATTGTGCTAGTGGGCATAGTTGCAAGTACTGGCATAAATTTCTGGCATATATAAATATATATATATATATATATATATATATATATATATATATATATATATATATATATGTGTGTGTGTGTGTGTGTGTGTGTGTGTGTGTGTGTGTGTGTGTGCGTGTGTGCGTGTGTGCGTATGTGTATGTGTGTGTGTGTGTGTGTGTATGTTCGTGAATAAATGCAAGGGCCTTCACTAGTATGTGTTGATATGGAAGAGGCATTTCACAGACCCAGTACGCTTGTATTTGACCATAATATTGCAAAGAATTAGAGAGTATTTGAGCAGCAATATGACATCTTTACATGGGCAACTTTTTCAGATAAAGATGCACATACAACGGCATTCATTTTGCTTAAATTAGCAAGGTCTGAGGCCATTGAAAGGGAGCATTCATTTGTGTATGCACCAGAGTATATGCAGCAGAGGGGGGACCTCCAAATTTTTGTACTGGCTGAGTCAAGAGAGGATTCTGAGTGTCTGAAGCATAAATCCAGAGAAATGTGCAACCCCCAGACAAATGTTACATTAGAGAGGCATTTATTTTATACAAGAGACAGGCTTGTGTAGAATGTCAATAATGTTGCAATGAGAAAGATTTTGCTTTGTAACAATGAATTAACATTAAGCAAGGCTGTAGAGATTTACCAAATCCATGAGCTCACAGAAAGGCACACAAGTATGCTTGTAAGTGACAAAAGCATGGTTTCAGTTAGGCTCCAGAGCAAATGTAGACAGCATGCAACATGTGGTTAGCAGTAACAGGCCTAAGCACATGGCAGCTGCAGCCCCTGCAGGTTTCATAGGGAGAACCCATAACCTTCCAGTAAGTTCCAAGACTAGCTCTGTAAAACGGACATGTTCAGTGCAGTACAAGGGTGAATCAGCAAGCCTAAGTCAAGCTTTATTGTCAACTGTCATAATTGTGGTGCCAGTTATGAGTCTAAAAGAGAAAAGTGTTTAGCATTTGGCCAGCAATGTCACAAATGTAAAAAAATGGAACAATTTCAAAAGTTTTGCAAATCGGGCAAGCCCCATTCAGTTGCAAAGAAAGGTCACTCAAAAAAGCAAGTTGACTATGGAGAAAGCTGCAACCCTGCATTTTGTGTAGCTGGTGTATCAGTGGTTGGTGAATAAGTTAATGCAGTAGATTTGTTAGCAAAAAAGGAAGTGTTCCGCACTGTCCTGATTAATGGTAAACCCAAAGAGCTCAAAGTAGACACTGGTTCAAAGTACAATATTATGTCAGCAGAAACATTTGCTAAAGCGAGAGCCGGTGAGCAACTTAATTTAACCAATTGTGTGAAACTTGTTGCATATGGAGGTGAAGAAATTCAAACCAAAGGCTCAGCAATACTTTCATGTTTTTCATCTGGGAACAGCTACTGCTTGCAATTCTATATAGCCTGAAGACCTGTGCAGTCATTATTAGGTCTTAGAGACAGTCTGAGAATGAAACTGTTTTCTTTTACCAGAGAAGTCCATCTTGTAAGTGCATATCCTAGTTCCAGTTTCACTGATACAGTTTTCTCAGAATATGCTGTTTTTGATGACATGCTGGGCAAACCTCTAGTTGTGTACTCCATGAAAATAGACCCAGAGGTCAGCCCAGTGGTCAGACTGGCAAGGAGAATATGAATAGCTATTCAAAACAAGTTCAAAGTCCAGTTAGAAAAAACAGTGCAGCAAAGTGTGATTTGTCACAGAACAAACAGAGTGGGTGTCTGCCATGGTGGCCGCAAATAAAAAGAGTTTGGAAGAAATCAGAATATGCATTTCTCAAGATACTTGAATAAAGAATTAAAGAGACCCCATCATCCTATGTGTACAGTTGAGGAGGTTGCTGCCCTGATGCTGAATGCCACTGTTTTTTCTGTCTTGGATGAAAATAGTTCATTTTGGCAAATGATGCTTGATCGCAGTTCTTCACAACTGACTACATTCAGTACCCCATTTGGCAGATACAGATTCCTTAGGATGCATTTTGGTATAAATTCTACAAGAGAAATCTTTCAGTGTGCAATATAGTAAATTTTTTTGGGTTATCCATGTGCCATAGTTGTTGATGATTTGCTGGTTGGAGGAAATGGAGAAGTAGAGCATGACCGAAACCAGAGAAAAGTTCTGGGCAGAGCATGTGAAGTGAACTTGAAACTCAGTCCTCTGAAGTGCAAATTCAGGCTTCCAGAAGTAACATATGTAGGTCGGAAATCAGAAATTCTCTCCAACTACTAAAACAGTGGGTGCACAAAAACGAAAATATCCAAATGACAGAAACACCAGCCGTACCACAGCAAAAGAGGTTATTCAGTAGTAAGCACTTTCAGGGATCCAACCCCTTCATCAGACAACATTCAAAATCAATCTACCAAATTTATAATCACTTCAATTAACAGACAATCTACTTTTGAAATTTTAAAGACATAGTACCTAAAAGTATTAAGGCTAACATTCCACTAAGCAATCAAAATGTACAAAAGCATATTAAAAAGTATACGTGTATTCATGTATCAATTTATAAAACCTATGACTCTAAAAGTGTAAAAAATACAAAAATACAAGAAATGTAAAAATAAAAAATATCTAATCCTACAAAAATATAAAAGGATAAAATATGGCTAAAACTGATAATAAGCTAGTATAACAGCCATATGTATTCTAAAATATGACAATACCTATGCACTAATATATAACTACAGATATGTATTCATTTATTATCCTCCATTAATGCTTAAATAAAACATGCAGAAAATAATACAACAGTAGCATATTGATGTTTCAAAGGTTTAGCTTTTAAAAACAGCTTCAGATACTTTGTTATTCAAACCAGGGGGTTTGTTTGCATTAAATGTCATTATCCATTTTTGCTCGGCAGCTTCTGTGTAGTTCACTAAATCACCTCCTCTACTCTGAACGAATAAAATTTCCATGACCAGAAATTTAAATGTGTGGTTGGAATCTTTATTCATAATATGTACAGCAAGGGCACTAGTCTCTTTTTTATTTGTAATGTACCTGTAGTGTTCCAGTATTCTGTCCTTAAGCTGTCTGTTGGTCTTGCCAACGTAGAATGAAAAACATGACACACAATAGGCAAAATAAACTATATTTGATGTCTTACAGTCTGCATAGTGGGTACTGTAAAAATTAAAACCTATATGTGGATGTGTGAAACTCATGCCAGTGTGAATGTGTGTGCATGCCATACAACCTCTACAGGCATAAGTGCCTGTCCTATCTGACTTATACGGAGTGTTAGCTACATGAGATCTATAACATAGATGGCTCCTAAGGGTTTTATTGTTATGAAAAATGAAATTCAGTCAATCAGTTATATCTTTTAATCCATCAACCTTGGAGAGAATGCCCCAGTTTCTATTAATAACCTCACAAATACTACTGATGTTACTAGCAAAGGTCAGGGGCATCCTCAGTTTGTAATCTGGTATAGATCTGGATGGACCTGTATCATTCAACTCCAGACCTGCTTCATTCTGTGAAATAGAAATAGGTTTAAAATATGGTTTACAGCGATCACCCCTATTTCTCCAAGCCTCCGTTATGCAGCTATCAATCAGCTTGCTGTTATAACCTTTATCTAAAAACTCCAATTTCAAGGTAGGAAAGGCATCCTTTAATATTGTGTCATCATTGTGTAGTTGCATTATATTAAAGACTTGCCCTTTTACCACATTACATTTGGTGTGATTGGGGTCCATACTTGTATTCTGTAAATAATTATTTTTCTAATAGGCTTCCTAAAGAGACTGGTCTTAATGTTTCTAAGTTCATCTTTAGTCATCCTCACATCCAAAAAATCTATTGTATTCATAGAATACTTATGTGTAAGTCTTAGAAAAGTTGTAGTCGGAATAATAAAGCCAATAAAATCATTTAACTCGACCTCTGTTCCTGTCCACAATAAAAAAATGTTGTCAACAAACCTAGTGTACCAGCTTATATGTTTGTTGTAAAGCTCATTGGATAGAATAAAGCTACTTCTCTCGCATTATCTATTCTCCAATGGTTCAGTATAACCGTGAACAATGATTCCACATCTAAGGTTACAAAAAAACAACAATCAGTATTTTTTAAAAAACCTAGTGTTTACATTCCCCCTAGTAATGCAATTATTGAGACTTTTATTGATGTTTGTGACAAACAGATCAGATAAGTTTTATTGTCCAATATTGGTTTTAAACAACAGTTTTATAATTTATCTAGCCTTGAACATACAGCTGTAAATGGATTGAAAAGTATGACTTCACTAGAGATTCAACCAGCAGATAAGGGAGGGGTTACTGTAGTCATAGACAAAGATTTATATCTTAATCAAATGCATATTTTGTTGAATGATACTAGAACATATCAACGTGTTACACTGAGTACAGTCAAAGGCATTATAGACAAGATAGCCTTTCTGATTTTCAATCTATTAATTACTAATATGATCAATGAGCCATTGTTCGACTATTTTTCTGTTGATCATCCAATCATACCCATTATGTACAGACTACCCAAGGTACATAAATGCCTGCAGACACCTCCAATGCACCCAATAGTGTCCGGTAGAGGATTGGCCACAGAACCAGTATCTATATTTGTTGAAAAGAATTTACATCAAATGTTAGATGGCTGTGAGAGTATCCTTAGAGACACTAAAATGTTTTTAGAAACACTAAGCTTGAAATGGGCCCATATATCCACTGATTGTTGTTTTTTTTGTAACCTTACATGTGGAATCATTGTTCACGGTAATACCGAACCATTGCAGAATAGATAATGTGAGAGAAATATTAAAGATAGCAGGTTACACATCCAAGTGTGAGCTGATATGTGCTTTATTAGATATTATTTTGACCAGCAATGTCTTTATGTTTGATAATGATTATTTTATCCAGAAGGTTGGTGTAGCGATGGACATAGCTTGTGCCAACAGCTACACCAACCTTGCTCTGGTACATTGGGAGTGCAGCTTTATTCTATCCAATGAGCTTTACAGCAAACATATAAGCTGGTACACTAGATTTGTTGACTACATTTTTTTTATTGTGGACAGGAACAGAGGTTGAGTTGAATGATTTTATTGGCTTTATTAATCAGACTACAACTTTTCTAAGACTTATGCATAAGTATTCTATGGATATAATTGATATTTTGGATGTGAAGATGAAAGATGAACTTAGAAACATTAAGACAAGTCTCTTTAAGAAGCCTTTTAGAAAAAATATTTATTTACACAATACAAGTATGCACCCCAATCACACCAAACATAATGTGGTAAAAGGGCAAGTCTTTAGAATAATGAGACTACACAATGATGACACAATATTAAAGGATGCCGTTCATACATTGAAATTGGATTTTCTACATAGAGGTTATAACAGCAAGCTGATTGATAGCTGTATAACGGAAGCTTGACAAAATAGGGGTGATCGCTGTAAACCATATTTTAAACCTATATCTATTTCACAGAATGAAGCTGGTCTGGAGTTGAATGATGCAGGTCCATCCAGATCTATTACCAGATTACACATTGAGGATGCCCCTGACCTTTGCTAGTAACATCAGTAGTATTTGTGAGGTTATTAATAGAAATTGGGTCATTCTCTCCAAGGTTGATGAATTAAAAGATATAATTGATGATCGACCGAATTTCACTTTTCGTAACAATAAAACCCTTAGGAGCCATGTATGTTATAGATCTCATGTAGCTAATACACAGTATAAGTCAGATAGGACCGGCACTTATGCCTGTAGAAGTTGTATGGCATGCACACACATTCACACTGGTATGAGTTTCACACATCCACATACAGGTTTTAGTTTTTACAGTACCCACTATGCAGATTGTAAGACATCAAATGTAGTTTATTTTGCCTATTGTGTGTCATGTTTTTCATTCTACGTTGGCAAGACCAACAGACAGCTTAAGGACAGAATATTGGAACACTACAGGGACATTAGAAATAAAAAAGAGACTAGTGCCCTTGCTGTACATATTATGAATAAAGGTTCCAACCACACATTTAAATTTCTGGTCCTAGAAATTTTATCTATTCAGAGTAGAGGAGGTGATTTAGTGAACTACACAGAAGCTGCCGAGCAAAAATGGATAATGACATTTAATGCAAACAAACCCCCTGGTTTGAATAACAAAGTATCTGAAGCTGTTTTTAAAAGCTAAACCTTTGAAACATCAATATGCTACTGTTGTATTATTTTCTGCATGTTTTATTTAAGCATTAATGGGGGATAATAAATTAATACATATTTGTAGTTTTATATTACTGCATAGGTGTTGTCATATTTTAGAATACATATGGCTGTTATACTAGCTTATTATCAGTTTTAGCCATATTTTATCCTTTTATATTTTTGTAGGATTAGATATTTTTTATTTTTACATTTCTTGTATTTTTGTATTTTTTACACTTTTAGAGTCATAGGTTTTATAAATTGATACATGAATACACGTATACTTTTTAATATGCTTTTGTACATTTTGATTGCTTAGTGGAATGTTAGCCTTAATACTTTTAGGTACTATGTAATTTAAAATTTCAAAAGTAGATTGTCTGTTAATTGAAGTGATTATAAATTTGGTAGATTGATTTTGAATGTTGTCTGATGAAGGGGTTGGGTCCCTGAAATCGCTTACTACTGAATAAACTCTTTTGCTGTGGTACGGCTGGTATTTCTGCCATTTGAACTTATGTAGCTCGTCTATTTACCAGCACTGGCTTATCACCTGACCCAGTTAAACAAGCAGCCATTTTTGAGATGCCAAGTCCAGACAATGTCCAAGCCGTACAGCATTTTCTTGGTATGGTTAACTATTTAGGCCAGTTTATTCCTACCATTAGTGAGTTATCAGCACCTTTGAAAGAGCTGGCATGCAAAAATGTTTCCTGGTCATGGTTGGAACAGCACCAGAGAGTATTTGACAATGTTAAGAAGAAAATTTCCAGTCCACTTACATTGCGATACTATGATATCAATAAACAAGTTATTCTTTCTTGTGATACTTCAAAGTTTGTTCTAGGTGCAGTTATTGTCCAGGAAGGCAGGCCTGTTGCCTATGCATCTCAAACTCTTACCCAAACTGAAATGCAATGTGCTTAGATTGAAAATGAACTTTTGGTTATTGCCTTTGCATGTTCTAAGTTTCATGATTATATTTATGGCTGTGCTATCCAGATTGAGACTGATCATCAACCTCTAGTCACTATTCTAAAGAAGCCTAAGCATAGAGCTCCAGCAAGACTGCAAAGAATGTTGCTCAGATTACAAAAGTACAACGTCAAAATGGTCTACACTAAAGACAAACTTCTTTATCTGGTTGATACCTTATCCAGCTCACCCAGAAACACTACAGAACAGCTCGATGCAGAAAATATTGACTTTGATGTCATGGAAGTGCGTAATTTTCTACCATGAGACTAGATGAGCTGAGAGATCATACAATGACTGATCCAGTTTTGTAAAAGCTCAACCATTTCATATCAGATGGCCATCAAAGCAATTTTGTGTACTGCCTGAAGTGCAACCCTATTTTTCTTATAGTGATGAGCTGTTTATGGAAGAAGGTATCATTTTCAAAGATCCTAAAGTTGTTGTTCTTACTTTCTTACAACATGAGCATATCCAGATTTTGCATTGTGGCCACCCAGGTTCTGATTTTACCAAAAGAAGGGTGAGAAGACTAGTACTTTGGCCTTTTCTATCAAAAGTCATTGATAAAGTGCTTTCTTCTTGCTTAATGTGTGCAATAGTACTAAACCGCATTTGCAAAGCAAGACACTTCAGCTAAGCCAAATTCCTGAACTACCTTTGTGTACTGTAGCTACTGACTTATTTGAGTGGAACAGTCAGCATTATTTAGTGTTGGTAGACTCTCAAATTGGTTTGAAATTGCTTTGCTACCTAACCTAATGTCTAGTACTGTCATCACAAAGTTGAAATGTCACTTCTCAGTGCTTTGTAGTCCACTGAGTTATATCTGATAATGGTACCCAGTTTACCAATCAATTGTTATAGAGATTTATGAAAGAGTAGGACTTTGTCCATATTAGTAGCAGTCCTGAATATCCACAGTCAAATGGTCTGGCTGAATGTGCAGTACAGAGTGCAAAGCAATTACTAGAGAGGTCAAAGCATGATGATACTGACATCTTTTTGAATTTACTCAATCTCAGAAACATACCGCCGTGACAATTTACTTGGCTCACCTGCTCAGAGACTTCTATCTAGGCAAACTAGAACAACCTTGTCTATCAGTTCCAGCTTACTGGTGCCTATTACTAAAAACAATAGAGGAATCAAACCCCAGTAATTTAAAAATAGATCTTTTCAGAAGTGCAGTTATGACAAAAAAAGCAGATTTCTTCATCTGTTGGAAAAAGGAGGGACAGTGAGGAGGCAGACAGTAAAAGGCTTCGACCGAATAGATCAAGTGACAGGTATATGTGCCGAGCCAATATCCTACCTAGTAGAATCTGACAGTATGGAATACAGGAAAAACTGCAGACATCTTCTTCCTTTATCAGAACTGATATCACAGCATCGTACATGTGATACAGACTCTAGATCTCAGAGCAATCCAAACAATGTTATAATTGTTGGACGTGTCTCAATACCAATTCCTATTCTTATTGATGTCCCTGATGTCCCCAAAGATGAACATTCTGTAAAGACAGTCTTTGTTACGAAATCTACTTCCAATTTTTATATCATATGATTTGGTAGTATTTCTAGGCCCAGTGAAATACGAAGCAACCTGGACGTGATTATTTCATATGTATCTAGTTTTGTACAATTTCATGTCAAAAGATTATTTCTGTACAATTGCATGTCCAATCGATGTTATTATTGTATAAGCAATTTCTCAGAGAGGGAGGATGTAGAACAGAGTGTGTGTTATGACTTTAAGAAGCATTTTCAGATGCAGTGTATGCATAAAAAAACTGAGCATGTGCAGGCAGCAGAGCCATTTTGAGAGAACAGCCAGAGTGAGAGCATGTATGAGTGTGGCAGTCAGACTGTTTATAAGTTTATTTAAGTTTAAGTTACAAAGCCTCATTCCTGATGTGTTTGTGTATAATAAAGCTACTTGAACAGAACCCATGACTGTTCATCTGTTTTATCCTGACCAGATGAGCGACAGGGAATATCTTAGATCAGTGACAAATATGCTACCAAAGTACTTGTATCTGGCAAGAATATGCTTAGCAGTGTAGACAGCAGCCCACCATAGGAGGTCATATGCTTATCATGTTATATCATTTTTTACAAAAACATGGTATGAAAAAACAATACAAGCTTGGGAAACTTATACACATAGCAGATGCATTAGGCATAGCACAGATACAGCACTGTTAGTAAGATATAGGTCAGCAAGACCTAAATATGCGAAGAGTTGTTTCCCAAATACCAGTCTGTACTGTATTAAAATAACTCAAAACCTGTATTCAAAGTGAAAATGGATTCCAATTGTTTCATGATGTTATTTTGTCAGGTTGGCCAGTTAATTCATTAACAACAGCTAATTTTCTAAACAGAGATGGATTGTCAACACTCCAGTGTTTGTTTAAAGGAGATACAGTAATACTTTATTCACATATAAGAAAAGATGCCCCTAGAAGAATCCACAAATTACAGCTATTTATGAAGAAATGCACTGTTGTGGGATGACAGAGTAAATAGAAGAGATGGTCAGAAGCTATGAAACATGTAATTTGTGCCAAAATCAAAACCAAAAGGAAGAACTTATCCCAAATGAAATGTTGCCTTTGCCATAGATAAAGGTTACTGTAGACTTGATTCAGCACAACAAATCACCCACTTTGATGTGTTTTGACTATTACTTTCTACAACTCATATAATTTCAGGAATTGTGCAGCTGAAAGGTACTACTTGAAATGTCTTTACTGCCATCTCATTCATAACTGCTATTTTATTGAATCATAGTACTGAATTTATGGTATCCAGTGCTGTGATAATAGTTTATTTATTAGGGTATGTACACATTTATTTAATTCATTAATAATGAATGAAGTTATTATTTATTTTTACATCTGTTAACCAGGTGAGTATACAGGTCCAAAGACCCTTTTCAGGAATGACCTGGGCCAAAAAGCATTATAAGGGCAAGTTAATTTGCAATGACTATACAATATAATATATAATGTGTGTGTGTGTGTGTGTGTGTGTGTGTGTGTGTGTGTGTGTGTGTGTGTGTGTGCGTGTGTGTGTGTGCGTGTGTGTGCGTGTGTGTGTGTGTGTAGTGTGTGTGTGTTTGTGTGTATACACACACACACACACACACACGTATCAACATTTGCAGACTATTCAGTTCACCTTGCAGTGGAAATGATGCATTCATACATCACTATAAAATAATGCAAGAGGGCATGTAAAATCATAACTGAATATACAACAGAAAGAAAAGAAAAAAAACTATGGATACACTTATATAGACATGCAAGTCAATAGATGCAAACATATGCATTATATATATATATATATATATATATATATATATATATATATATATATATATATATATATACATACATACATACATACACACATGGAGAGAGAGAACAGTCTATGGCAAAATATTGAACATTCACATCTGAATGCTGTAATTTTAATCCCATAACATCAAACATCAAAATATCAAAAATCAAAAAAAAAAGAAAGAAAGAAAGATTCTCCCCTGCACCTGTCATCCCACACTAATTACATATACCATCTGTGTAACTGCACTACAATGACACTTTTCAAAATTCTGAGATTTTGCTCTGAAGTGCTGGTAGCAAATGGAATTGGCATTATGAGCATTCAGATAAATCCATGGAACCCCTATATATATATATATATATATATATATATATATATATATATATATATATATATATATATATATTTACAGATAATGGAAAAGAAGAAGGTCTGTGAAGTAGAAAGACACTGTAAAACTGGTCAGAGTTTTAGTAAAGAGAATATACAAGTAAATACTGAAAAAGAGTTAAGCGTAAAAGAGAATTAAAAGCTGTGAAAAAGAGGTCAGTAATTGTTAATGAGAGTGGGCATTAGCTGTCAGAAAAGAGGATTATTAACTTAAAAATGGATTAGTCATTAGTTATACGTAAGCAAGAGTGGGGAGCATAGCCTAAGATGCAGGCAAAATGAAATAGATCCTAGCATAGGGATGAGCAGCTTAACCATGATTATTAGAGCAGCAACACTGACAGATTTCTTTGGTGTGTTTCTCCAGAGACTTCCCAAAGCCCTTGAGGGTGGTATTTGATCTGATTTGCTATGCTTCAGATGCTAATTTTTGATAAATATATTTCTGCTACTTTTATTGTATAGGGTCATCTAACTAGATTTGCATCAGTATTCGTGGCAGTGTAGGCAGACTTTTTATAGTGTAGGAGTTTTGTAAGCAGAGAACAATAATGTTAATACATAGTTTGAAGATCTTGGGATTTAGGAAGAAAGTACCTTTTCCTTCATTTGGGAAACAGTGGTATTTGTCAGTTAAGAGACAGTGATGTTGTTACATCCAACGTAGAATTTTATTTTCATTGCTTGGAAGAAAATGAATGCTTTGAGAGGAACGTAATGCAATAAGAGGGAGGGAATGTTTTAAACTAGACAAAAGAAGATCAATGGGAATGGCTTCCCTAGTCACCCTTGTTAAAAAAGGTATGACGTTTTACAAAATACTTCAAGATGTGTGAGTATATTTTGTGAATACACTTCAACATGTGGGAAAAACAATTTTCATTGCTCATCATTATGACTGAGTTACATGTGACAGTGTTTGCTGAAGTGAATCAAGGATTTGTAAGGGTAGAACTGATGGTAACTTTCTTTTAGTGTCAGATAACATCACTGTGAGTTCTTTAGCATTTAATGTTAATTTATGTTTGCACATCCAGTTCCAGAGTAGCTTAAATCATTTTTGTAGAGATTTAGTAATTTCATTTTTATATTGTGATGCTGTGCTTAATGCCATTAACATAAAGAATGCTGCTCAAATTGGGTAACTCCCTGGGTAGGTCATTAATAAATAAAGAAAACAGTAGGGGTCTAAGACTGATCCTTTGGAAATGTCACTATCATTGGGCAAGGGGGCAATTTCCTGTTAAATAAGTAGTTTTTAATCCAGGAGAAAATCACCTCAGAAAAGTGTCACTTATGGTTGACAGATTTAAAAACTCATTTAGGTCAATGAATATAGCTCTTGCCTTTGCCAAGGAGATACGCCATTAAAAAATTACAGTAGAGGTGCTGTATCTGGGCTTGAAACCATTAGCAAGAATGTTATAATGTGAAAAAACTTGTAAGATTTGTTGGTATAATATTTATTAAAGTTTTGTTGTTAGGTCAAGACTGGCTACATTGAGCAATAGTCGTCTGTAGATGTGGAGGAAGGAGTTATTGGAGAAATATTATGATGGCTAGTTTAAAAGGTTTAGGGATTGATTTACAGGTTAAGTATAGTCCCAAATTTAAGTAAGAAAAGGAGAATGGTATATGATCACAATTTGGAGGTATAGGAAGTTTTGATGAGTTTTTCCTTTATCTATTTTTTTGTAATTACTTTAAAGTAAAAGTAAGACTATTTGCGGAATGTATGACATGGTTAATTAGATATAATAAGAAGACATTATCAAATGTAATATACTTAGGTTGTGGTAGATTAGAGGGCATTATTCCTTTAGTGGTATTTAAATGTAAGTCTTGTTTTTTTGTTTGTTTGTTTATTTGTTTGTTTTTAATGTTGAGGATATTGTGTTGACCTAGGGTATTCACAGTGTTCCAGAGGCATGTGGAGCTATGGCTTGAGAGTGTTGAAAGTTCCTGCAATAATCAGATTTGGCTGTATTGGTTTTGATTTGTGTAGTTTTCCTGAAGGCTGAATATTGTAAGTAGTTATCTGAGCTGCCAGAAACTTGCTTCCAGTCTTTCCATTCAGTGCCCCTGCCCTTTAAGGGCTGCTCAATCTGCAGATTTAACCAGAGAACCCTGATAATACAAAGCAAACTGGACGACCAGGAAAAGTAAAATATTTTTTATTGAGCGCTTTTGTCAATTTTTAACTATGACTTCTTCAGAATAAAATCAAGTTACACACTGAGTCTTATATAACCAGTCGAATAAATCAATTAGAAAACTGTAAAATGTACATCCACTTTTAAAGGTACAGGCTCCATTAATGCATTTTGCTAGCAAGTCATGTAAATTTTGACCATAGGTGTTATATCTCTTTATAACTATATTTTCATAACCAAGGACAAATAAAATCAATAACATTCTTGTCATGCTTGTAAAAGACATGGAATATTTAAATACAGAATTCTGCTTTTAATTTAAAAAAACTGCTAAGTGAAACCATATCATTAACCCCAGGGCTAGTGGTGACATTGACCCTCACTTGCCATAATAGTTCTTTATACTCCAGTAAATGGTCAATAGGGCCACCCCTTTCATCTATGATGATCTGTTCAAGGACTATAAACTTGAAATAGTGACCTGGGTGAAGGTTGATGTGTTTGGCTAATGCATTTGTAATGTTACATTTGTCTATATCACAAATATGTTGATAAATGCGGGTTCTAAAAACATTTTTGGTTTTTCCGATATAGAAGCACATACAAGTCTTACAAATGCTGGCATAAATGACTTTTTTACTACCACAATTGTATTTCTGAAATAATCTAACCCATCCATAACCTTTGAGTAAAACCCTGTCTCCCTCTAATATGTGTTACACTGCGTGCACTGCCCACATTTAGTCATTTTTCCCAGTCTACCAGTGGTACTACTAAATGGATTTCTTTCAAGGATATTCTTGATGCTGGTGTCCTTTCTGTAAACCACTATGGGGGCTTCACCAACCTTCTGACCTATGCTTTCATCACTGTTAAGGATGAACAAGTTTTTGTAAACAATGTCCCGAATCAGTGGGAACTGTGGAGTGTATGTGAGGATGAGCCCATTGTGAAAACGACCAGTATGGTTGTTAGTGTTCTCGAATGATGCACACAATCTGGTAATAACAATTCCTAATACGGGATAGAAATGTTCCTCTAATCTCTTTTTAGTAACTTCTTCCAACAAAGGTGTAACAAATTATTTCGGATATCCTCTTCTTAAAAGCATACTCAATAAAACATCCCTTTCCTTCTAGAAATCTTCCATCCTGCTAACCATGCTGGCTAGTCTCACCCCCCCTGGCCTTTGACTAAGGATCTTTTTTGATACACAGCTTGATTTTCACAACCATGACAAGAATGTTATTGATTTTATTTGTCCTTGGTTATGAAAATATAGTTATAAAGAGATATAACACCTATGGTCAAAATTTACAAGACTTGCTAGTAAAATGCATTAAGGGAGCCTGTACCTTTAAAAGTGGATGTACATTTTACAGTTTTTTAATTGATTTATTGCACTGGTTATATAAGACTCAGTGTGTAACTTGATTTTATTCTGAAGAAGTCATAGTTAAAAATTGACGAAAACGCTCAATAAAAAATTTTTTACTTTTCCTGGTCTTCCAGTTTGCTTTGTATTTTCTTAGTTTTGCTCCTTTTGGTTTACAGAGAACCCTGATACTTAAGCCATCTGCTTTTTAGTGGGTATAACCTGTTCTGAATAGAAGTCACCGTATTAAGAAAAATGGAAAAATCATCAGGTCAGATGGAAGCATACAGAGGAGCCTGATCGAAGACATTAAGTTCTTCCATAAGAGCATCCTTACTCTTCAAGTAACTATTGTGGTAGTTATGCAGCTCGGGGGGTGGGGGGTAGCTTGGAACACCTAATCTGCCAGGTACTAAAACTTGGTTGTTCTCTATGCAGAATTTTGAGACAAATTGTATTGAGTGACATTTTTCTGGGAAACTTGACACGAGAATGTCTACAAATGTATATTTATTAGTGGGTGTATAAAGTTTTTTTAACTGTATCGACCAATTGAGTATTTTTTTTTCTTGACAGTTTATGAAATTTGTGTTTCACTGGGTCTAAATAGTTACTGTTGATATATCTGAAAATAATAATAAGTCGTGTGTTGTTGTCAAACTGATTATGTCTAAACAGTTTTCTAACCCTGTAATTTTGAGGGCGTGGTATGTAAATTGGGGTGATGGACATTTTAGTATGTTCAGAGAGAATAATTTCGATGAGTGTTCATCCTGGATCAGTATGCATCTTGGACTTACTGTTCATGATTAGGGTAGGTGAGAGACCACGGTCATTCTTAACCAGTGTATGTACTTCTCCTGGTCTTGAATGATAGTGCTTCTCATAAAATATTGTGCAGTCCTGAGTACTTCCTGGGGCCAGTAATATAAGAATTTCAGCCGAGATTCAGTAGTGGCTAATACAAAGGCCTGAAGTGTTGTAATCAAGCTTCTAACTAACTCCATTTATTATTGATGCTACTAATATTCATATTTGCCAGACTACGTTGTTGTGGTTAAAGATTTATTTGAATGCCCCCAGCAGCGAGTGGAGCAAGAGGTATTATGTGAATTGGATTACATGGGATGAGCTCTGGTTTGTGAGGGCAATAGACCAAAGAAGCCTGTGAAATTATAGGGTGTAGTTTATTGAGGAAGCTTGTGAAATTATAAAACGTAATGTAACAAATAATGTGAACCACAGAAGATTAAAGACCCCAAACAGCATAAAAAGTTATTATGAAATTCTAAAAAAGAAAGCTGTCATAGGGTCAAACCAAAGCTGTACGTATTCAGGATATGTCTCTGTAAAACGTCTATTCAGACCTTTAAATCCTTACGGACAGTAGCTATTACTCACACCAGTAAGAAAACAGTTGAAAAGCAGTATATATCCAAATTAAAACGATGAAGGCTTCTAAAAGGTTGACGTCTTTATTCACAATACAGACTGGTAAGCGCTTTCGCTATTTCAGCTTTTTCAAACCAAAAACAAAGTATCTGGTGGAACAAATCACATATATACAAAATCTTAATTAATTAATTGACTGCCTATTAACATTCAAATTCTAAGCTGGCTTTAAAGGTACATGTCAGGAAAGCGTATAAACCAATACTACAACAACACATAAAATATTTCAAACTATTAAAATTGTTAAAATCTATATTTCTAATATGTCTTTATAAAAAATATGTCTTTATAAAAAATATATATATTTATATACTATATGTAAAATAATAGTTTTTAAAATTGTACATATAAAAAATAGGAAATGTATAAGTATAATATATTAATGTAGTGTTATATATACTTCTATGTTAAATAATGTCCCTATAATGAGGCAAGCCAAGCGCATTATTTAAATCTATGTCTTCTATTTTTCAATACTGGTTTTAAAGGAATTTTATCATTTAAACCAGGAAACAAATGAGCCATGGTTCTGATAATCCAAGTTGTTTCAACAGATTCTGTATAATTATTAATATCACCACCTCTAATATTAGTACTAATAACTTGTAGTATAGTGAACCTGAATTTATGTGTATTGTCTGTATGCAATATGTGTTTTGAAAGTGCATTAACAGTTGATTGAATATGTATTTGATACAAATGTTCTCTAATACGTTCTTTTAACATTCTATTAGTTTTGCCTATATAGTATGAGGAACATTTCGTGCAACAGGCAATATAAACAACATTTTTGGAATTACAAGATCCATTAGCTGTTATATAAAAACTTTCATGGGTGGTAGGATGTATAAAGACATTCTTATTATCAACGTATTCACAATAATTGCAACTATTGCAGGAATTAGTTCCTGTAAATATTTCAGGTTCATTTCTTATAAAAGTAGGATGACATAACATTTTATATAAATTATTCTTATTTCGAAAAGCAAATTGTGGTTTATCTTCCAAAAACTTAAAAACTTCTGGTTCAATTTTCAATAAGTCCCAATATTTTGTAATTATACTAGTAATAGAATGTATATCTTGTGTATAGTGTATAGGAAATCTTAATTTACTTTGTTCATTATTCAAAACATTACTATTCTGATTTCTGTATCTAACAAGACCAGGTTCAGAAAATATAGGGCAAGCAGTATCACTGCGTAACTCTGTAACCTCACTTATAGTTTGACTAATTTCAGAGGTCTTGTATTTTCTGTCATGAAACCTGGTACTAAGAACTAACATTTCCTTGTCATATTGTTCACTATTAGAATTTAATCTAGAAGTTCTAATACATTGGCCCTTTAAGACGTTCCTAAACACATGTGAAGGATGCATGCTCTCTCTGTGGAGCAAGGTGTTCCTATGACATACTTTACGATGAACACCTGTATTAAAGTTTCCATCATTCATTCGCCATATATTGATATCCAAATAGGATATCATATTATTGGAACTAGTCATAACAAAATTTAAAAAAGGACATAAAGTATCAACTTGTTCTTCAAAAGAGACCAGACTATCATAACTACCTTTCCAAAGGAAGAATAAATCATCCACAAAACGCTTATAAAATAATACATTCTGTTGGTATAAAGTAAGTTGATACAAATATTTTTCTTCCCAAAAAGCCATGACTAGATTGGCGTAGCTATTGGCACAAGATGTGCCCATAGCTACACCATCTTTTTGCATATAAAAATGGTTGTTAAACACAAAAATATTGCTCTCGAGAACAATTTCCAACAGAGAGCAAATAAAATCAATTTTACAGTTAGTAAAATCTGAATGTATTTTCAAATATTCACTAACATATTCTATACCTTTCTCATTGGGAATATTTGTAAATAGGGATTTTACATCCATAGTAACTAATATTAAGTCTGCATATTGGCTTTTATCTTTAATCATCTCATAAAAGTCTAATAAGAACTCTTTGGAATCCTTTAATATATTATTATTAGCATTAACAAAAGGCCTCAAAGTCTTTTCTAAAAAATAAGAAATATTCTCAGTCACCCAACCACGTCCTGAGACTATAGGTCTCATGGGGGGATTCACAGAATCCTTATGAATTTTGGGTAGGCCTTGAATGAAAGGAATTATAGGTTCATCCAACAATAAATAATCATACAATTGATAATCTATAACACCCATCTTATACAAATCCTCTAAATTATTATATACATTTTGAACTATTTGTTTTATTTCATAAAAAGAGATTATCTTATAAAATTTACCATCTGATAACATATCAGACATTTTCTAATTATAGTCAATGTTATCAAAAACAACAATAGGTCCGCCTTTATCAGCCGGCCTTATTGTAATATTTCTGTCATCAGTCAAATCACGAAGTGCCTTGATTTGTTTAAAGTTTAAATTATTTCTTAAACAACTGTGTTTCTTACTAGTATCTAGATGTATGTCATAAAGATCTTTTTCAACTGCTTTACTAAATACCTCTATAGTAGGATGTAAATTAGGGTTAAATAAACTAGGTTTTTTAAAGCTACCATGATGCTCACTACTGTTTTTAGAATACATAACTTTGAGTTGTAAGTTCCTTGTAAATAACTTTAAATCTAAGATAGTATCAGTTATGTTGCTTTGTCTGCTTGGAACAAAGGACAATCCTTTGTTAAGTAATTCTCTTTCAAATTTATTAATAGGTCTATGAGATAAATTATGAATCAAGTTAACTTCTCCCACATCTTTTTCAGTGTGGGTTCCCTTAAGTCGTTGATTGGGGCCTTTCGTTTTTGCCTGCCCCTGCTCATAGAGCGATTCCTCCCTTTCTGAAAGTTGTCTGAAATAGGGAAAGGGAGTTGCATTTCATTATCAGCACTATTCCTTATAGCACTGTGTTTACTACGTACTACTTGTGCAGAACTGTTATCATTGATAAACACAGCATCATTATTAACATTAGTAGTACTAGTACTAGGGACTAGATCATTTACAAGGGGTTAATATTAATCTACAATAAGGGACTAGATCATTTACAAGGGGTTAATATTAATCTACAATAAGGGACTAGATCATTTACAAGGGGTTAATATTAATCTACAATAAGGGACTAGATCATTTACAAGGGGTTAGTATTAATCTACAATAAGGGACTAGATCATTTACAAGGGGTTAATATTAATCTACAATAAGGGACTAAATCGTTTACAAGGGGTTAATATTAATCTACAATAAGGGACTAGATCATTTACAAGGGGTTAATATTAATCTACAATAAGGGACTAGATCGTTTACAAGGGGTTAATATTAATCTACAATAAGGGAATAGATCGTTTACAAGGGGTTAATATTAATCTACAATAAGGGACTAGATCATTTACAAGGGGTTAATATGGCATTAACACTAAATGATAGGAAGATTGGTATGGTGAATGTTAGTACAGTCAAGTCTAAAAAATATGCAAACTGTCCTATCTTAACTGCTCTCTATAAAAGTAGTAGAAACGTCCAAGATACATTTAAAAAGAGATGAGTCAGAGGTAATGTGGAGGGATAGAGCAGAGTGACCAAAGAAGGTGAAGCAGTAGTATCTTAGTCAGGAAGTCATGTATTTGAAGTTGTATAATGATAAGCCATAAGTAATTTAAAGCACTGAATATGAAGTAGTGAGAGATCTTCAAGAGGGTGGATTTTTGTTTGCAAAATTATGTTGAGATCAGAATGTATAAATGTAATGACTTGGGGCTGGCAGGGGAATTTGGGGTAAGGAGGATGCAAAGTGGGTCACACCTCCTGTGTGGACCAGAGACAATTGGTCTGCAAATATGCAGAACAGCAGCAACACTTTGACATTCCTATCCATGCTGCAAGACAGGATCAAAATATACATGGTAGGGAAGTTTAACTTTTAAATTTCAAATGCAGGTAACGGGAATTATTGTTGAAATTGCCTACAAAATTGCTAAAATAGATGAAAACTACAGCAGAACCTGATACCATGTACTATGTTCCAAACAATAGCAGTTATGGAAGCAAGTCCTGATAAAGCTAACAAAGAAAGAAAAAAAAGGTAATTTTTTATGAAAGCATATCCAGAAAGTACAGGACATGCAACAATCAAGTATAATGTAAAAATAGCCAAGGGAACACTTAGTAATTGCAGACTGTATTACATGCCCACAACAATATAGTAAATTAAGTCATACACAGTTATCACTTTGCAGGAGAGTTATGCTGCTTGCACAAATCACCTTTGAAAGCACGTACCTGTTCTGCCACAGGTAGAATACATATGCAGAGTATGTCCCTTTCCTGTCATTTTGTGGGGATGAGCCTGTATCAGTGGCCTTTCTAAACATGCTGATGAATTACCAGATGCAATACTGGTGTGTTAAACTACAAGGAAAAGAGGAGCAACAATTAAAAACATGAAGGGAAAGCAGGACAATTAGAAAAGCAATGTGTTACTGAGGATGCACAAGGGTAGATTTGAACAAACATTAAATGCTCTAATATATAACTAAATAAGCACTGCTACCTATTACAGTGTCATGGCATAGTACATGAATAGCTTATAGGTTCATAGGTGTTTACTAGGCTAAAGACCACAATGACTTTTTTAAGCCTAAAAGCCTAGCCATGCATCCCAAATCTCTGACAAGTTCTGGTACCCTTGATACGTGCAAGCACTGGATTGGGAAATGAAACACTTACAAGCAGGGGCCTGGGAGATGAACCATTTACAGGTTGCCTAATATTCAATAATCATACATAAATGTGCATAAATATTTAGACAACCATGTAGCAAGGATTCAAAACCATAGTGCAAAAATAATTCTATACATGGCTGTAAGTATTAAAAATAAAAATGTAATAATGGGCTACTATCATGTTGGTTAAATATGACATGAAGCGTTAACTATTAAATTAATAAACATGTACATTTTTGCAATGTTCACATTAAAAAATATATCCCACAGTTTAAATGTGATAAAATTATTTTTTAGCTGAACAAGTAAGCTAAATGCTGCTTTTTTAAAATACATCCCATGGTAGGTTTTCACCTTCAGTGGTTAAAAGAGAATACAACTTTCAGATACACCTTTGACTACAAAATCATGAGCTTGAATTACCTCAGATGTTCCTCTTCTTAGTGATAAAAAAAGGTTATGCTGATAGCGTTCATAAATGCTAGAGTGTTAACTTAAAGATTCACAAGCACTGAAGATAGAATCTGAAGGCAGTCAACAATGCCCAGATCATAGCAACGGTGACAGCAGCCTTGCATGTGCGTAGACAAAGGGGTTTATACTATTTGTAGATAAGAGTATAGAAAGCTGAATGTGTGTCTATCACTGAGTCAAGGTTTGGTTCCTTTTCAAAACCCATCATGTACAGGGTAAGCTGTGATCTTTCACAAATTTGGATACTGCCCTCTAGTAAAAGGTTAATCTTTCTATCTTTGTATACTGACTGCTCTAAATTAAGTCAGAGAGGCCATCCTAAAACCCCAGTTGGGGTCAAAACAAGAGTTGTGTCCATTTTCCCACAATCATCATAGCAAGCTGATACCAATGAAGTTAGTAAGGAATGAACCTTTGAGACTTAGGCTAGAGGACTGACTTCCTTTGCTTTCCTCCAGGTTGTTGACTGTTTCTTGTCAAAAGCTAAACCAGTACTGATAGATATCCAATTTCCACACATCCTCAATTAACTTTAATAAAGCCATTGTGTTTGGTAAGCAATGGAATAGTAGATGAAAACAAAATTCAACAGTTATGTGTCGTAGAGTCTCAGTATCATCCTTATTCTTTTTGTGTCTGACATCAGTACATTTACACATCTCCCTATTGCACAGTCTGCCATCATATTTGGAGTTGATTGGGTAAGTAACCTATGCTACCATTTTATGCATTGAGTAGGAGGGAAAGAAGATCTAACCCATCAAAACTTGCCAAAGTAGACTACTTACATTTTGTAACAGGATAATTGAAGTAGTCCTTAGTCCCATTTAAGTTGAGATTTAGGCTTGTAACACAAGGCTGAATGCAGTATATATATATATATATATATATATATATATATATATATATATATATATATATATATATATATATATATATATATCTATATATATATATGTATATATATATATATATATATATATATATATATATATATATATACCCTTAGGAAAGAATTTGCTTGGCCGTTATCTGAGATTTGCCCTTTCCCCAATGTAGAGAAATCTCAGAGTTGGTATATTTAGTTGGGGGCATAGCCTCCCACATTGGGGGTGTTGGGGGCAAAGCCCCCCACTATATTTAGGTTGAAAAGTTAATTTTATTTCCAAACAGCCTAGCGAATTATTTCCCGAGGAAAGAATTTGCATTTATGGCCGTTCATGATTTTGAAACTTCAAAGCTTAGATGTCAATCATTAAGCATTCGACAGAAATAATATAGACCCTATATATATATATATATATATATATATATATATATATTATTTATGCACACATGTGTGTGTGCGTGTGTGTATAAATATATATATATATATATATATATATATATATATATATATATGTGTGTGTGTGTGTGTGCGTGTTTGTGTGTGTGTGTGTGTGTGTGTGTGTGTGTGTGTGTGTGTGTGTGTGTGTGCAGCTTAACATAGCCAATCAACTTGTATGATTTTGGGTAGTTGCATGAAGTCAGAGTTCCCAGATGAAGCCCCTGTAGATACTGGGAAGACATACAAACTCCCCATAGGTGGCCACCACGGAAAAATGGAGAAGGAGGAACTTAAGTCAGCCATTTTATTTATTTATTTATTTTTTAAGTTTTGGTGGACATGCATCACTATGAACAGTAATGCCATAAGACACATCAATCAAATATAAATTTACATGTGGACATTCCATCCCATATTTATGTTTACAGATATTATCACATCTCAAAAGATAAGGGCATTCATGCTGACTTCAACTAAAGCTGTTTACTCTAAAAACAACAGACAAAGTTTCTACTGATATGTATCAAACATATAATATAAGCTCAATGGGATAATGACAAACAACAAATAGGCATGATATGAAAAGGAATTCTAATATGTAAGGGAAATAATGCACATGCTTTGTTCAATATAGTGTTGGTATAGGTAGGATTAAAAATATTACACCTATCACTTCTTGGAAATGATAATGTGAGAGGTAGTTTAATAATCACATGAGTTTCAGCAGTTCTCAGCACTTCTCCTAAGTAAGCAGTAATAACTAAAAGGGAAGGCTTTATGCAGGCAATAATGCCCAACAGGGTGGGCATTACAAGGAAATAATGGACCACCCAAGGGTGTTGTGAGACCCAGTGTCACAAGTTGAGGGTCTCCATGTCTCTGGAAGATCCATTATTTCCTTGTATGTCCTTCTTGGAGGGCATTATTATGCTTAGACAAAAGAGCCATCTGTTAAATTGTTTTATATTTATTTTATTAGTAGTATACACATAGTATATAGTTTTGATGTAGAATATTTCCTCCCTCTAACATTTTAAATTTGCTGCAGGATATAAATTTGTTTATGGAAGGCATATTTAGAACCCAAAGTATATATTATGTAAGTATTTCATAATATTCACACACACACACATGCACACACACACACACACACACACACACACACACACACACACACACACACACACACACACACGCACACACGCACACACGCACATACACACAAAAAACGTAAATACAGACACATGCACACACACACACACACACACAGACACACACACACACACACACACACACACACACACACACACACACACACACACACACACACACACACACACACACACAGACACACTCATTTACCTGTGTACATGAAACAGATGCTGGGGCAGACAGAGGGAGAGGTAAACTTATACACATATACACAGGAAAACTAAATCACAAAGCAGAAATTTGCCCAGCGGCTATAGAACCTTACTTGACTATGTATACCTCAGTTATCTCACTATGATCAAATGAATGATCAGATTAATAAAAAAATGCATACAGAGTAAAGCCTTTCAGCTCTCCTGAGATACCCCTTTGCTGTCCCTGATTTCACAGAAAGTCCCTGATTTTTGTCATATTTGAGCTCTGTCCCCTGAAAAAAAATGATTATCTTGTAAAGCTCTAAGGATTACAATTAGTTGATAAATCCAGACATTATAACATCATTGTTTCAAACTTCTTCTTGTTAAGAAAAAACATAGAGATGCAAAACCTCTTACTCTATTATCATTTTAAGTGAATTAGGGCAATATTTAAAAACCTGACCCTGAATTTTATTTATTGCTGCTTCCATTACTGTTGGCTTTGAAATTTTTGAGCAAAAAGTTGCGATATATCCGTGCACTTTCTCCCACACAAAGGCACAGACACCCACACGCACACACACACACACACACACACACACACACACACACACACACACACACACACACACACACACACACACACACACACATGCATGCATACACACACACACGCACACACATGCACACACACACACACATGCACACACACACACACACACACACACACACACACACACACACACACACACACACACACACACACACACACACGACAGAAATTATTTATTAACTAACTTAATTTCTACTTTTAAACAGAAAGTCTACTTTAATAGCTTACTTGGCTAACAAAACTAGTGGCATAAAACAGTAACTAAATAGAATTACTAGTTCAAAACAGCACTTTAGCCATGCAGTTCAACAATTCTTTTAAGCTGTTGGCTTTGGAATCTTTGAGCAAAAAGATGAGATATATCTGTGCACTTTCTCCCACACAAAGGCACAGACACAAACACACGCACACACACACACACACACACACACACACACACACACACACACACACACACACACACACACACACACACACACACACATTGTATTGCCTAATGAACATGATTTGAAAGAATTCAACATGATTCAAAATAATTCACTACACACTATAGAAATTATTTATTAACTAACTTAATTTCTACTTTTAAAAAGAAAGTCTACTCTAATAGCTTATTTGGCTAACAAAACTAGTGGCATAAAACAGTAACTAAACAGAATTACTAGTTCAAAACAGCACTTTAGCCATGCAGTTCAACAATTCTTTAAAGCAATGCAATAAGGGAAAAAGATTAATACATCACTGGCTGGCACCTCATCGCAGCCACCTCATCAATTGGGGAGGCCAAAGCAGTCTGGCTGGAGATTCCAACAGGGAACAGGTCTAGGGAATGTGTCCATTCCACAGAGGACTCCAAACTAGACCCCTGTGAGACCCCATCTAATATAGGCTGCTTGTTTACTCAAAAATCAAACATATCCTATAACTAGAATGTTATTTGACTAGAGTATTCTCTTATCAAAATGTTCCCTTCTCACAGAAAAAGTACAGACTATGTGACAGAAAACAGGGGTGGTGGCCAGTCACCCACAGTTGCTTCAGTAAGACTGCCAAGTTTCCGTGATCATACTCTCTAAAATATGTAAACAAGAGAATATACTACCAAACTAGCAAGGGTGGAAAGACAAGATATTAAGCTGAGTCATCATAACAACTTGCATTGCCAGGCTTATTCTGACCTCCTCCCTAAACACAGATAAGAGAGTAGAAAAGTAAAATGTTAAGCTGAATATAAACCCATTAATAGCTGAGTGTCAGTGATCAGGCTTAAACATAGTCACTAGTCAAAGTCAATTAGCCATATTTGTATTACACACACACACACACACACACACACACACACACACACACACACACACACACACACACACACACACACACACACACACACACACACACACACACACACACACACACACACACACACACACACACACACACACACGCGCACACACGCATACACACACACACACACACACACACACACACACACACACACACACACACACACACACTACACATGCATGCAGCTACAATGCTTTCAATTTATTTTTTCCCCACTCACTCTAAGTGCAATTTTTCAAGCTGTGATAAGTGAGGGGAAAGTAAAATAACAAGGTCTTGTAAATGCTGCTGCAGATACTTTTGTTACTTGAATTATTTATTTACCAATTTGTTTTAACTTTCTCTAAACTAATTTGTTTAGAGTATAAACAAGATGGTGACCGATTTTTTTCAGTTCATGCCTCAAAGCAGCTTAATATGTTAGTATAGTACTCAAACAAATGCCCTACACTGACCGCCTCAAAAAACTCCAGCTTTACTCGGTAGCATATCGCCTACTCAGAGGTGATCTCTGCCTAACATATAAAGCTATGTCAAACCCAGAGCTGTTGGATATGCTACACCTAAAGAAATCCCAATCCCTCTGAGCTAAACGCTCTTGGGACCTAAACCTTGTCAGCACAATAAACAGGACATGCTGGAGGGATAGATTCCTATCCCAGAGACTTCCCATACTCTGGAACAGGCTACCCATCTATGTCAAGCAAAGTTCTTCCTTAGCACTCTTCAAGAAAAATCTTGATGAGTGGATGGGAAATAGGAAATACACCCTGGGGATCACTTCTGTGTCTCTGCTCGTCAGTGGCACAGGAAAATAACTTTATTGGATGGCGTAAGCCAGGGAACCTTGTTGGCTAGGCTTGCGTAGGCCCTTGGGCCGATAGCCTAGTACCTACCTATGAACCTATGAACCTATAAATCATTGCTGGAGCCTGCCTGTGTTCTGAGAGAGTGCTCTTCAAACTATCTGGAGATATACAGAGCTAAGTATATTTTTCTGGCACTTCAGAGTTGTGTACCGTTAATTGTTGCTTGACTGTTTTTATATCATTGCTGGCTGACTTCTGAGTTGTGCACTGTTTTTTTTTTTGCTTCACTATATAGTTTTTCAGATCTCTGCTGAAAGTGTTTTTCCCCACCTCCCCTTATTTCTGCTGTGTCTTAAGTTGGTATAACTGGTTTTACATCCTGTGTGTTATCTGACTATCTAAAGGAATACTTGCATAAAATTAGACCCTGTTAGTAACAGCCTACATATAATTGCTGGAGCCTTCCTGTCTTCTGACAGAGTGCTCTTCAAACTATATGGAGATATACACAGCTAAGTATATTTTTTAGCACTTCAGAGTTGTGTACTGTTAATTGTTGCTTGACTAATTTTATATCATTACTGGCTGACTTCAGAGTTGGGCACTGTTATTTCTGCTTCACTGTATAGTTTTTCATATCTCTGCTGAAAGAGTCCCCCCCCCCATTTCTGCTGTGTCTTAAGTTGGCAAAACTAGCTATACATCCTGTGTATCTGACTATCTCAAGGATTACTTGCATAAAATTAGACCCTGTTAGTAACAGCTTGCATATCATTGCTGGAGCCTTCCTGTGTTCTGACAGAGTGCTCTTCAAACTATCTGGAGATATACGGAGCTAGGTATATTTTTATTGCACTTCAGAGTTGTGCACTGTAAATTGTTGCTTGACTAATTTTATATCATTGCTGGCTGACTTCAGAGTTGTGCACTGCTATTTTTGCTTCACTGTATAGTTTTTCAGATCCCTGATAAAATTGTGATCCCCCCTTCCATTTCTGCTGTGTCTTAAGTTGGTATAACTGGTTTTACATTCTGTATGTTATCAGGCTATCTCAAGGATTGCTTGCATAAAATTAGACCCTGTTAGTAACAGCCTGCATATAATTGCTGGAGACTTTGTGTGTTCTGACAGAGTGTTCTTCAAACTATCTGAAGCTATACAGAGCTTAGTATATTTTTCTTGCATTTCAGAGATGTGTACTGTTCTTTGTTGCTTGACTGATTTTCTATCATTGTTAGTTGACTTCAGAGTTGTACACTGTTATTTCTGCTTTACTGTATAGTTTTTCAGATCTCTGCTGAAGGTGTTTTATGCCACCTCCCCCTATTTCTGCTGTTTCTTAAGTTGGTAAAACTGGTTATACATCCTGTGTGTTATCTGACTATCTCAAGGATTACTTGCATAAAATTAGACCCTGTTAGTAACAGCCTGCATATCATTGCTGGAGCCTTCCTGTGTTCTGACAGAGTGCTCTTCAAACTAACTGGAGATATACAGAGCTAAGTATATTTTCTTGCATTTCAGATTTTTGAACTGTTAATTGTTGCTTGACTAAGTTTATAAATTTGTTGGCTGATTTCAGAGTTGGGCACTGTTATTTTTGCTTCAATGTATAGTTTTTCAGATCTCTGCTAAAAGTGCTTTTCCCCACTGCTCACTATTTCTGCTGTGTCTAAAGTTGGTATAACTGGTTTTAAATTGTATATGTTGTTTGACTATCTCAAGGAGTACTTGTATAAAATTATTCCCTGTTAGTAACAGCCTGCATATCATTGCTGAAGCCTTCCTGTGTTCTGACAGAGTGCTCTTCAAACTATCTGAAGATATACAGAGCTAAGTATATTTTTCTGGCACTTCAAAGTTCTGTACTGTTAATTGTTGCTTGACTAAATTTATATCATTGTTGGCTGAGTTCTGAGTTGTTCAATGTTGTTTTTGCTTCACTGTAAAGTTTTTCAGATCTCTGCTGAAATTGTTCTCCCCACCTCCCTCTATTTCTGATATGTTTTAAATTGGTATAACTGGTTTTACATCCTTTGTGTTATCTGATTATCTCAAGGATTACTTGCATAAAATTAGACACTGTTAGTAATAGCCTGCATATCATTGCTGAAGCCTTCCTGTGTTCTGACAGAGTTCTCTTCAAACTATCTGGAGATATACAGAGCTAAGTATATTTTTCTAGCACTTCAGAGTTGTGTGCTGTTAATTTTTGCTTGACAGATGTTATATCATTGCTGGCTGACTTCAGAGTTGTGCACTGTTATTTTTGATTCACTGTATAGTTTTTCAGATCTGTGCTGAAAGTGTTTTTTCACCACCTCCCCCAATTTCTGCTGTGTCTTAAGTTGGTATAACTGTTTTTACATTGTGTATGTTGTTTGACTATTTTAAGGACTACTTGCATAAAATTATTCCCTGTGAGTAACAGCCTGCATATCATTGCTGGAGCCATCCTGTGTTCTGACATAGTGCTCTTCAAATTATATGGAGCTACGCACAGCTAAGTATATTATTCTGGCACTTCAGTGTTATGTACTGTTTATTGTTGCTTGACTAATTTTATATCATTACTGGCTGACTTCATAGTTCGGCATTGTTATTTTTGCTTCACTGTATAGTTTTTCAGATCTCTGCTGAAAGTGTTTTTCCCCATATCCGACAATTTCTGCTGTGTCTTAAGTTGGTATAACTGGTTTTGCTTCCTGTGTGTTATCTGACTATCTCAAGGATTACTTGCATAAAATTAGACACTGTTAGTAACAGCCTGCATATTATTGCTGAAGCCTTCCTGTGTTCTGACAGAGTGCTCTTCAAACTATCTGGACAGATACAGAGCTAAGTATATTTTTCTTTCATTTCAGAGTTGTGTACTGTTCATTGTTGCATGACTAATTTTATATCATTGCTGGCTTACTTCAGAGTTGTGCACTGTTATTTTTGATTCACTGTATAGTTTTTCAGATCTCTGCTGAAAGTGTTTTTCCCCACCTTCACCAATTTCTGCTGTGTCTTAAGTTGGTATAACTGGTTTTACATTGTGCATGTTATATGACTATCTCAAGGAGAACTTGCATAAAATTAGACCCTGTTAGTAACAGTCTGCATATCATTGCTGGAGCCTTCCTGTGTTCTGACAGAGTGCTCTTCAAACAATGTGGAGATATACAGAACAAGGCATATTTTTCTGGTACTTCAGAGTTGTGTACTGTTAATTGTTGCTTACCTAATTTTATATCATTGCTGGTTGAATTCAGAGTTGTGCACTGTTATTTTTGCTTCACTGTATAGTTTTCCAGATCTCTGCGGGAAGGGTTTTTCCCCACCTCCCCCTATTTCTGCTGTGTCTTAAGTTGTTATAACTAGTTTTACATCCTGTGTGTTATCTGATTATCTCAAGGATTACTTGCATAAAATTAGACCCTGTTAGTAACAGCCTGCATATCATTGCTGGAGCCTTCCTGTGTTCTGACAGAGTGCTCTTCAAACTAACTGGAGATATACAGAGCTAAGTATATTTTCTTGCATTTCAGATTTTTGCACTGTTAATTGTTGCTTGACTAATTTTATAAATTTGTTGGCTGATTTCAGAGTTGGGCACTGTTATTTTTGCTTCAATGTATAGTTTTTCAGATCTCTGCTAAAAGTGCTTTTCCCCACCGCTCACTATTTCTGCTGTGTCTAAAGTTGGTATAACTGGTTTTAAATTGTGTATGTTGTTTGACTATCTCAAGGAGTACTTGTATGAAATTATTCCCTGTTAGTAACAGCCTGCATATCATTGCTGGAGCCTTCCTGTGTTCTGACAGAGTGCTCTTCAAATTATATGGAGATATGCAGAGCTAAGTATATTATTCTGGCACTTCAGTATTGTGTACTGTTTATTGTTGCGTGACTAATTTTATATCATTGCTGGCTGACTTCATAGTTCGGCATTGTTATTTTTGCTTCACTGTATAGTTTTTCAGATCTCTGCTGAAAGTGTTTTTCCCATTATCCGACAATTTCTGCTGTGTCTTACGTTGGTATAACTGGTTTTACATCCTGTGTGTTATCTAACTATCTCAAGGATTACTTGCATAAAATTAGACACTGTTAGTAACAGCCTGCATATTATTGCTGAAGCCTTTCTGTGTTCTGACAGAGTGCTCTTCAAACTATCTGGACAGATACAGAGTTAAGTATATTTTTCTTTCATTTGAGTTGTGTACTGTTTATTGTCGCATGACTAATTTTATATCATTGCTGGCTGACTTCAGAGTTGTGCACTGTCATTTTTGATTCACTGTATAGTTTTTCAGTTCTCTGCTGAAAGTGTTTTTCCCCACCTTCACCAATTTCTGCTGTGTCTTAAGTTGGTATAACTGGTTTTATATTGTGTATGTTATCTGAGTATCTCAAGGAGAACTTGCAAAAAATTAGACCCTGTTAGTAACAGCCTGCATATCATTGCTGGAGCCTTCCTTTTTTCTGACAGAGTGCTCTTCAAACTATGTGGAGATATACAGAACTAGGCATATTTTTCTGGTACTTCAGAGTTGTGTACTGTTAATTGTTGCTTACCTAATTTTATATCATTGCTGGTTGACTTCAGATTTGTGCACTGTTATTTTTGCTTCACTGTATAGTTTTCCAGATCTCTGCGGGAAGGGTTTTTCCCCACCTCCCCCTATTTCTGCTGTGTCTTAAGTTGGTATAACTAGTTTTACATCCTGTGTGTTATCTGACTATCTCAAGGATTACTTGCATAAAATTAAACCCTGTTAATATCAGCCTTCATATCATTGCTGGATCGTTCCTGTGTTCTGACAGAATGCTCTTCAAACTATTTGGGATATACAGTGCTAAGTATATTTTTCTGGCACTTCAAAGTTGTGTACTGTTAATTGTTACTTGACTAATGTTATATCATTGCTTGCTGAGTTCTGAGTTGTTCAATGTTATTTTTGCTTCATTGTATAGTGTTTCAGATCTCTACTGAAAGTGTTTTCCCCACCGCCTTCTATTTCAGCTGTGTCATAAGTTGGTATAACTGGTTTTACATCCTGTGTGTTATCTGACTATCTCAATGATTACTTGCATAAAATTAGACCATGTTATTAAAAGCCTGCATATCATTGTTGGAGCCTTCCTTTGTTCTGAAAGAGTGCTCTTCAAACTATCTGGAGATATATAAAGCTAAGTATAATTTTCTCGCACTTCAGAGTTGTATACTGTTAACTGTTGCTTACCTAATTTTATATCATTGCTGGTTGACTTCAGAGTTGTGCACTGTTATTTTTGCTTCACTGTATAGTTTTCCAGATCTCTGCGGGAAGGGTTTTTCCCCACCTCCCCTATTTCTGCTGTGTCTTAAGTTGGTATAACTAGTTTTACATCCTGTGTGTTATCTGACTATCTCAAGGATTACTTGCATAAATTAAACCCTGTTAGTGACAGCCTTCGTATCATTGCTGGATCATTCCTGTGTTCTGACAGAGTGCTCTTCAAACTATTTGGAGATATACAGTGCTAAGTATATTTTTCTGGCACTTCAGAGTTGTGTACTGTTAATTGTTGCTTGACTAATATTATATCATTGCTCGCTGAGTTCTGAGTTGTTCAATGTTATTTTTGCTTCACTGTATAGTTTTTCAGATCTCTGCTGAAAGTGTTTTCCCCACCACCCTCTATTTCAGCTGTGTCATAAGTTGGTATAACTGGTTTTACATCCTGTGTGTTATCTGACTATCTTAATGATTACTTGCATAATATTACACCATGTTAGTAAAAGCCTGCATATCATTGTTGGAGCCTTCCTTTGTTCTGACTGAGTGCTCTTCAAACTATTTGGAGATATATAAAGCTAAGTATATTTTTCTAGCACTTCAGAGTTGCGTACTGTTAATTTTTGCTTGACTAATATTATATCATTGCTGGCTGACTTCAGAGTTGTGCACTGTTATTTTTGATTCACTGTATAGTTTTCCAGATCACTGCGGGAAGGGTTTTTCCCCACCTCCCCCTATTTCTGCTGTGTCTTAAGTTGGTATAACTAGTCTTACATCCTGTGTGTTATCTGACTATCTCAAAGATTACTTGCATAAAGTTAGACACTTTTAGTAACAGCCTGCATATCATTGCTGGAGCCTTCCTTTGTTCTGACAGAATGCTCTTCAAACTATCTGGAGATATACAGAGCTAAGTATATTTTTATGGCACTTCAGAGTTTTGTACAGTTAATTGTTGCTTGTCTAATTTTATATATGTGCTAGCTGACTTCAGAGTTGGGCACTGTTATTTTTGCTTCACTGTATAGTTTTTCAGATCTCTGCTGAAATTGTTTTCCCCACCTCCTTCTATTTCTTCTGTGTCTTAAGTTGGTATAACTGGTTTTACATCCTGTGTGTTATCTGACTATCTCAAGGATAACTTGCATAAAATTAGACCCTGTTAGTAACAGCCTGCATATCATTGCTGGAGCCTTCCTGTGTCTGGACAGAGTGCTCTTCAAACTATCTGGAGATATACAGAGCTAAGTATATTTTTCTGGCACTTCAGAGTTGTGCACTGTTAATTGTTGCTTGATTAATTTTATATCATTGCTGGCTGACTTCAGAATTGTGCACTGTTATTTTTACTTCACTGTATAGTTTTTCAGATCTCTGCTGAAAGATTTTTCCCCACTTCCCCTTTTTTCTCTGTGTCTTAAGTTGGTATAACTGGTTTTACATCCTAGTTGTTATCTGACTATCTCAAGGATTACTTGCATAAAATTAGACCCTGTTTGTAGCAGCCTGCAAATCATTGCTGGAGCCTTCCTGTGTCCTGACAGAGTGCTCTTCAAACTATCTGGAGATATACAGAGCTATGTATATTTTTCTGGCACTTCAGAGTTGTGTACTGTTAATTGTTGCTTGACTAATTTTATATCATTGCTGGCTGACTTCAGAGTTGTGCACTGTTATTTTTGCTTCACTGTATAGTTTTCAGATCTCTGCTGAAGGTGTTTTTCTCACCTCCCCATTTCTCTGTGTCTTAAGTTGGTATAACTGGTTTTACATCCTGTGTGTTATCTGACTATCTCAAGGATTACTTGCATAAAATTAGACCCTGTTAGTAACAGCCTGCATATCATTGCTGGAGCCTTCCTGTGTCCTGACAGAGTGCTCTTCAAACTATCTGGAGATATACAGAGCTAAGTATATTTTTCTGGCACTTCAGAGTTGTGTACTGTTAATTGTTGCTTGACTAATTTTATATCATTGCTGGCTGACTTCAGAGTTGTGCACTGTTATTTTTGCTTCACTGTATAGTTTTTCAGATCTCTGCTGAAGGAGTTTTTCCCCACTTCCTCCTATTTCTCTGTGTGTTAAGTTGGTATAACTGGTTTTACATCCTGTGTGTTATCTGACTATCTCAAGGATTACTTGCATAAAATTAGACCCTGTTAGTAACAGCCTGCATATCATTGCTGGAGCCTTCCTGTGTCCTGACAGAGTGCTCTTCAAACTATCTGGAGATATACAGAGCTAAGTATATTTTTCTGGCACTTCAGAGTTGTGTACTGTTAATTGTTGCTTGATTAATTTTATATCATTGCTGGCTGACTTCAGAGTTGTGCACTGTTATTTTTGCTTCACTGTATAGTTTTTCAGATCTCTGCTGAAGGTGTTTTTCCCCACCTCCCCTATTTCTCTGTGTCTTAAGTTGGTATAACTGGTTTTACATCCTGTGTGTTATCTGACTATCTCAAGGATTACTTGCATAAAATTAGACCCTGTTAGTAACAGCCTGCATATCATTGCTGGAGCCTTCCTGTGTCCTGACAGAGTGCTCTTCAAACTATCTGGAGATATATAGAGCTAAGTATATTTTTCTGGCACTTCAGAGTTGTGTACTGTTAATTGTTGCTTGACTAATTTTATATCATTGCTGGCTGACTTCAGAGTTGTGCACTGTTATTTTTGCTTCATTGGATAGTTTTTCAGATCTCTGCTGAAGGTGTTTTCCCACACCTCTCCCAATTTCTCTGTGTCTTAAGTTGGTATAACTGGTTTTACATCCTGTGTGTTATCTGACTATCTCAAGGATTACTTGCATAAAATTAGACCCTGTTAGTAACAGCCTGCATATCATTGCTGGAGCCTTCCTGTGTCCTGACAGAGTGCTCTTCAAACTATCTGGAGATATACAGAGCTAAGTATATTTTTCTGGCACTTCAGAGTTGTGTACTGTTAATTGTTGCTTGACTAATTTTATATCATTGCTGGCTGACTTCAGAGTTGTGCACTGTTATTTTTGCTTCACTGTATAGTTTTTCAGATCTCTGCTGAAGGTGTTTTTCCACCTCCCCCTATTTCTCTGTGTCTTAAGTTGGTATAACTGGTTTTACATCCTGTGTGTTATCTGACTATCTCAAGGATTACTTGCATAAAATTAGACCCTGTTAGTAACAGCCTGCATATCATTGCTGGAGCCTTCCTGTGTCCTGACAGAGTGCTCTTCAAACTATCTGGAGATATACAGAGCTAAGTATATTTTTCTGGCACTTCAGAGTTGTGTACTGTTAATTGTTGCTTGACTAATTTTATATCATTGCTGGCTGACTTCAGAGTTGTGCACTGTTATTTTTGCTTCACTGTATAGTTTTTCAGATCTCTGCTGAAGGTGTTTTTCCCCACCTCCCCCTATTTCTCTGTGTCTTTAGTTGGTATAACTGGTTTTACATCCTGTGTGTTATCTGAATATCTCAAGGATTACTTGCATAAAATTAGACCCTGTTAGTAACAGCCTGCATATCATTGCTGGAGCCTTCCTGTGTCCTGACAGAGTGCTCTTCAAACTATCTGGAGATATACAGAGCTAAATATATTTTTCTGGCACTTCAGAGTTGTGTACTGCTAATTGTTGCTTGACTAATTTTATATCATTGATGGCTGACTTCAGAGTTGTGCACTGTTATTTTTTCTTCACTGTATAGTTCTTCAGATCTTTGCTGTGGTGTTTTCCACCTCCCCCTATTTCGCTGTGTCTTAAGTTGGTATAACTGGTTTTACATCATGTGTGTTATCTGACTATCTCAAGGATTACTTGCATAAAATTAGACCCTGTTAGTAACAGCCTGCATATCATTGCTGGAGCCTTCCTGTGTCCTGACAGAGTGCTCTTCAAACTATCTGGAGATATACAGAGCTAAGTATATTTTCTGGCACTTCAGAGTTGTGTACTGTTAATTGTTGCTTGACTAATTTTATATCATTGCTGGCTGACTTCAGAGTTGTGCACTGTTATTTTTGCTTCACTGTATAGTTTTTCAGATCTCTGCTGAAGGTGTTTTTCCCACCTCCCCCTATTTCTCTGTGTCTTAAGTTGGTATAACTGGTTTTACATCCTGTGTGTTATCTGACTATCTCAAGGATTACTTGCATAAAATTAGACCCTGTTAGTAACAGCCTGCATATCATTGCTGGAGCCTTCCTGTGTCCTGACAGAGTGCTCTTCAAACTATCTGGAGATATACAGAGCTAAGTATATTTTTCTGGCACTTCAGAGTTGTGTACTGTTAATTGTTGCTTGACTAATTTTATATCATTGCTGGCTGACTTCAGAGTTGTGCACTGTTATTTTTGCTTCACTGTATAGTTTTTCAGATCTCTGCTGAAGGTGTTTTTCCCCACCTCCCCTATTTCTCTGTGTCTTAAGTTGGTATAACTGGTTTTACATCCTGTGTGTTATCTGACTATCTCAAGGATTACTTGCATAAAATTAGACCCTGTTAGTAACAGCCTGCATATCATTGCTGGAGCCTTCCTGTGTCCTGACAGAGTGCTCTTCAAACTATCTGGAGATATACAGAGCTAAGTATATTTTTCTGGCACTTCAGAGTTGTGTACTGTTAATTGTTGCTTGACTAATTTTATATCATTGCTGGCTGACTTCAGAGTTGTGCACTGTTATTTTTGCTTCACTGTATAGTTTTTCAGATCTCTGCTGAAGGTGTTTTTCCCCACCTCCCCTTATATCTCTGTGTCTTAAGTTGGTATAACTGGTTTTACATCCTGTCTGTTATCTGACTATCTCAAGGATTACTTGCATAAAATTAGACCCTGTTAGTAACAGAGTGCGTATCATTGCTGGAGGCTTCCTGTGTCCTGGTAGAGTGCTCTTCAAACTATCTGGAGATATACAGAGCCAAGTATTTTTTTCTGGCACTTCAGAGTTGTGCACTGTTAATTGTTGCTTGACTAAGTTTATATCATTGCTGGCTGACTTCAGAGTTGTGCACTGTTATTTTTACTTCATTGTATAATTTTTCAGTTCTCTGCTGAAGTTGTTTTTCCCCACATCCACCTATTTCTCTGTGTCTTAAGTAGGTATAATTGGTTTTAAATCCTGTGTGTTATCTGACTATCTCAAGGATAACTTGCATAAAATTAGACCCAGTTAGTAACAGCATGCATGGCATTGCTGGAGCCTTCCTGTGTCCTGACAGAGTGCTCTTCAAACTATATGGAGATATATAGAGAAATGTACATTTTTCTGGCACTTCAGAGTGTGTGTACTGTTAATTGTTGCTTGACTAATTTTATATCATTGCTGGCTGACTTCAGAGTTGTGCACTGTTATTTTTGCTTCACTGTATAGTTTTTCAGATCTCTGCTGAAGGTGTTTTTCCCTACCGCCCCCTATTTCTCTGTGTCTTAAGTTGGTATAACTGGTTTTACATCCTGTGTGTTATCTGACTATCTCAAGGATTACTTGCATAAAATTAGACCCTGTTAGTAACAGCCTGCATATCATTGCTGGAGCCTTCCTGTGTCCTGACAGAGTGCTCTTCAAACTATCTGGAGATATACAGAGCTAAGTATATTTTTCTGGCACTTCAGAGTTGTGTACTGTTAATTGTTGCTTGACTAATTTTATATCATTGCTGGCTGACTTCAGAGTTGTGCACTGTTATTTTTGCTTCACTGTATAGTTTTTCAGATCCCTGCTGAAGGTGTTTTTCACCACCACCCCTATTTCTCTTTGTCTTAAGTTGGTATAACTGGTTTTACATCCTGTGTGTTATCTGACTATCTCAAGGATTACTTGCATAAAATTAGACCCTGTTAGTAACAGCCTGCATATCATTGCTGGAGCCTTCCTGTGTCCTGACAGAGTGCTCTTCAAACTATCTGGAGATATACAGAGCTAGGTATATTTTTCTGGCACTTCAGAGTTGTGTACTGTTAATTGTTGCTTGACTAATTTCATATCATTGCTGGCTGACTTCAGAGTTGTGCACTGTTATTTTTGCTTCACTGTATAGTTTTTCAGATCTCTGCTGAAGGTGTTTTTCCCCACTTCCTCCTATTTCTCTGTGTCTTAAGTTGGTATAACTGGTTTTACATCCTGTGTGTTATCTGACTATCTCAAGGATTACTTGCATAAAATTAGACCCTGTTAGTAACAGCCTGCATATCATTGCTGGAGCCTTCCTGTGTCCTGACAGAGTGCTCTTCAAACTATCTGGAGATATACAGAGCTAAGTATATTTTTCTGGCACTTCAGAGTTGTGTACTGTTAATTGTTGCTTGACTAATTTTATATCATTGCTGGCTGACTTCAGAGTTGTGCACTGTTATTTTTGCTTCACTGTATAGTTTTTCAGATCTCTGCTGAAGGTGTTTTTCCCCACCTCCCCTATTTCTCTGTGTCTTAAGTTGGTATAACTGGTTTTACATCCTGTGTGTTATCTGACTATCTCAAGGATTACTTGCATAAAATTAGACCCTGTTAGTAACAGCCTGCATATCATTGCTGGAGCCTTCCTGTGTCCTGACAGAGTGCTCTTCAAACTATCTGGAGATATACAGAGCTGAGTATATTTTTCTGGCACTTCAGAGTTGTGTACTGTTAATTGTTGCTTGACTAATTTTATATCATTGCTGGCTGACTTCAGAGTTGTGCACTGTTATTTTTGCTTCACTGTATAGTTTTTCAGATCTCTGCTGAAGGTGTTTTTCCCACCTCCCCCTATTTCTCTGTGTCTTAAGTTGGTATAACTGGTTTTACATCCTGTGTGTTATCTGACTATCTCAAGGATTACTTGCATAAAATTAGACCCTGTTAGTAACAGCCTGCATATCATTGCTGGAGCCTTCCTGTGTCCTGACAGAGTGCTCTTCAAACTATCTGGAGATATACAGAGCTAAGTATATTTTTCTGGCACTTCAGAGTTGTGTACTGTTAATTGTTGCTTGACTAATTTTATATCATTGCTGGCTGACTTCAGAGTTGTGCACTGTTATTTTTGCTTCACTCTATAGTTTTTTCCGATCTCTGCTGAAGGTGTTTTTCCCGCCTCCCCGAATTCTCTGTGTCTTAAGTTGGTATAACTGGTTTTACATCCTGTGTGTTATCTGACTATCTCAAGGATTACTTGCATAAAATTAGACCCTGTTAGTAACAGCCTGCATATCATTGCTGGAGCCTTCCTGTGTCCTGACAGAGTGCTCTTCAAACTATCTGGAGATATACAGAGCTAAGTATATTTTTCTGGCACTTCAGAGTTGTGTACTGTTAATTGTTGCTTGACTAATTTTATATCATTGCTGGCTGACTTCAGAGTTGTGCACTGTTATTTTTGCTTCACTGTATAGTTTTTCAGATCTCTGCTGAAGGTGTTTTTCCCCACCTCCCCTATTTCTCTGTGTCTTAAGTTGGTATAACTGGTTTTACATCCTGTGTGTTATCTGACTATCTCAAGGATTACTTGCATAAAATTAGACCCTGTTAGTAACAGCCTGCATATCATTGCTGGAGCCTTCCTGTGTCCTGACAGAGTGCTCTTCAAACTATCTGGAGATATACAGAGCTAAGTATATTTTTCTGGCACTTCAGAGTTGTGTACTGTTAATTGTTGCTTGACTAATTTTATATCATTGCTGGCTGACTTCAGAGTTGTGCACTGTTATTTTTGCTTCACTGTATAGTTTTTCAGATCTCTGCTGAAGGCGTGTGTCCCCCCCCCCACTTCTCTGTGTCTTAAGTTGGTATAACTGGTTTTACATCCTGTGTGTTATCTGACTATCTCAAGGATTACTTGCATAAAATTAGACCCTGTTAGTAACAGCCTGCATATCATTGCTGGAGCCTTCCTGTGTCCTGACAGAGTGCTCTTCAAACTATCTGGAGATATACAGAGCTAAGTATATTTTTCTGGCACTTCAGAGTTGTGTACTGTTAATTGTTGCTTGACTAATTTTATATCATTGCTGGCTGACTTCAGAGTTGTGCACTGTTATTTTTGCTTCACTGTATAGTTTTTCATATCTCTGCTGAAGGTGTTTTCCCCACCTCCCTCCTATTTCTCTGTGTCTTAAGTTGGTATAACTGGTTTTACATCCTGTGTGTTATCTGACTATCTCAAGGATTACTTGCATAAAATTAGACCCTGTTAGTAACAGCCTGCATATCATTGCTGGAGCCTTCCTGTGTCCTGACAGAGTGCTCTTCAAACTATCTGGAGATATACAGAGCTAAGTATATTTTTCTGGCACTTCAGAGTTGTGTACTGTTAATTGTTGCTTGACTAATTTTATATCATTGCTGGCTGACTTCAGAGTTGTGCACTGTTATTTTTGCTTCACTGTATAATTTTTCAGTTCTCTGCTGAAGGTGTTTACCCCACGTCCACCTATTTCTCTGTGTCTTAAGTAGGTATAATTGGTTTTACATCCTGTGTGTTATCTGACTATCTCAAGGATTACTTGCATAAAATTAGACCCTGTTAGTAACAGCCTGCATATCATTGCTGGAGCCTTCCTGTGTCCTGACAGAGTGCTCTTCAAACTATCTGGAGATATACAGAGCTAAGTATATTTTTCTGGCACTTCAGAGTTGTGTACTGTTAATTGTTGCTTGACTAATTTTATATCATTGCTGGCTGACTTCAGAGTTGTGCACTGTTATTTTTGCTTCACTGCATAGTTTTTCAGATCTCTGCTGAATATGTTTGTCCCCACCTATCCCTATTTCTGCTGTGTCCTAAGTTGTTATAACTGGATTTACATCTTGTGTGTTATCTGACTATCTCAAGGATTACTTGCATAAAATTAGACCCTGTTAGTAACAGCCTGCATATCATTGCTGGAGCCTTCCTGTGTCCTGACAGAGTGCTCTTCAAACTATCTGGAGATATACAGAGCTAAGTATATTTTTCTGGCACTTCAGAGTTGTGTACTGTTAATTGTTGCTTGACTAATTTTATATCATTGCTGGCTGACTTCAGAGTTGTGCACTGTTATTTTTGCTTCACTGTATAGTTTTTCAGATCTCTGCTGAAGGTGTTTCCCCACTCCCCCTATTTCTCTGTGTCTTAAGTTGATATAACTGGTTTTACATCCTGTGTGTTATCTGACTATCTCAAGGATTACTTGCATAAAATTAGACCCTGTTAGTAACAGCCTGCATATCATTGCTGGAGCCTTCCTGTGTCCTGACAGAGTGCTCTTCAAACTATCTGGAGATATACAGAGCTAAGTATATTTTTCTGGCACTTCAGAGTTGTGTACTGTTAATTGTTGCTTGACTAATTTTATATCATTGCTGGCTGACTTCAGAGTTGTGCACTGTTATTTTTGCTTCACTGTATAGTTTTTCAGATCTCTGCTGAAGGTGTTTTCCCCCCTCCCTCTATTTCTCTGTGTATTAAGTTGGTATAACTGGTTTTACATCCTGTGTGTTATCTGACTATCTCAAGGATTACTTGCATAAAATTAGACCCTGTTAGTAACAGCCTGCATATCATTGCTGGAGCCTTCCTGTGTCCTGACAGAGTGCTCTTCAAACTATCTGGAGATATACAGAGCTAAGTATATTTTTCTGGCACTTCAGAGTTGTGTACTGTTAATTGTTGCTTGACTAATTTTATATCATTGCTGGCTGACTTCAGAGTTGTGCACTGTTATTTTTGCTTCACTGTATAGTTTTTCAGATCTCTGCTGAAGGTGTTTTTCCCACCTCCCTATTTCTCTGTGTCTTAAGTTGGTATAACTGGTTTTACATCCTGTGTGTTATCTGACTATCTCAAGGATTACTTGCATAAAATTAGACCCTGTTAGTAACAGCCTGCATATCATTGCTGGAGCCTTCCTGTGTCCTGACAGAGTGCTCTTCAAACTATCTGGAGATATACAGAGCTAAGTATATTTTTCTGGCACTTCAGAGTTGTGTGCTGTTAATTGTTGCTTGACTAATTTTATATCATTGCTGGCTGACTTCAGAGTTGTGCACTGTTATTTTTGCTTCACTGTATAGTTTTTCAGATCTCTGCTGAAGGTGTTTTTCCAATCACATCCTATTTCTCTGGTCTTAAGATGGTATAACTGGTTTTACATCCTGTGTGTTATCTGATTATCTCAAGGATTACTTGCATAAAATTAGACCCTGTTAGTAACAGCCTGCATATCATTGCTGGAGCCTTCCTGTGTCCTGACAGAGTGCTCTTCAAACTATCTGGAGATATACAGAGCTAAGTATATTTTTCTGGCACTTCAGAGTTGTGTACTGTTAATTGTTGCTTGACTAATTTTATATCATTGCTGGCTGACTTCAGAGTTGTGCACTGTTATTTTTGCTTCACTGTATAGTTTTTCAGATCTCTGCTGAAGGTGTTTTTCCACCTCCCCCTATTTCTCTGTGTCTTAAGTTGGTATAACTGGTTTTACATCCTGTGTGTTATCTGACTATCTCAAGGATTACTTGCATAAAATTAGACCCTGTTAGTAACAGCCTGCATATCATTGCTGGAGCCTTCCTGTGTCCTGACAGAGTGCTCTTCAAACTATCTGGAGATATACAGAGCTAAGTATATTTTTCTGGCACTTCAGAGTTGTGTACTGTTAATTGTTGCTTGATTAATTTTATATCATTGCTGGCTGACTTCAGAGTTGTGCACTGTTATTTTTGCTTCACTGTATAGTTTTCAGTTCTCTGTTGAAGGTGTTTTTCCCCACCTCCCTCTATTTCTCTGTGTCTTAAGTTGGTATAACTGGTTTTACATCCTGTGTGTTATCTGACTATCTCAAGGATTACTTGCATAAAATTAGACCCTGTTAGTAACAGCCTGCATATCATTGCTGGAGCCTTCCTGTGTCCTGACAGAGTGCTCTTCAAACTATCTGGAGATATACAGAGCTAAGTATATTTTTCTGGCACTTCAGAGTTGTGTACTGTTAATTGTTGCTTGACTAATTTTATATCATTGCTGGCTGACTTCAGAGTTGTGCACTGTTATTTTTGCTTCAATGTATAGTTTTTCAGATTTCTGCTGAAGGTGTTTTTCCCATCACATCCTATTTCTTTGTGTCTTAAGTTGGTATAACTGGTTTTACATCCTGTGTGTTATCTGACTATCTCAAGGATTACTTGCAGAAAATTAGACCCTGTTAGTAACAGCCTGCATATCATTGCTGGAGCCTTCCTGTGTCCTGACAGAGTGCTCTTCAAACTATCTGGAGATATACAGAGCTAAGTATATTTTTCTGGCACTTCAGAGTTGTGTACTGTTAATTGTTGCTTGACTAATTTTATATCATTGCTGGCTGACTTCAGAGTTGTGCACTGTTATTTTTGCTTCACTGTATAGTTTTTCAGATCTCTGCTGAAGGTGTTTTTCCCCACCTCCCTTTATTTCTCTGTGTCTTAAGTTGGTACAACTGGTTTTACATCTTGCGTGTTATCTGACTATCTCAAGGATTACTTGCATAAAATTAGACCCTGTTAGTAACAGCCTGCATATCATTGCTGGAGCCTTCCTGTGTCCTGACAGAGTGCTCTTCAAACTATCTGGAGATATACAGAGCTAAGTATATTCTTCTGGCACTTCAGAGTTGTGTACTGTTAATTGTTGCTTGACTAATTTTATATCATTGCTGGCTGACTTCAGAGTTGTGCACTGTTATTTTTGCTTCACTGTATAGTTTTTCAGATCCCTGCTGAAGGTGTTTTTCCCACCTCCCTTTATTTCTCTGTGTCTTAAATTGGTATAATAGGTATTACATCGTGTGTGTTATCTGACTATCTCAAGGATTACTTGCATAAAATTAGACCCTGTTAGTAACAGCCTGCATATCATTGCTGGAGCCTTCCTCTGTCCTGACAGAGTGCTCTTCAAACTATCTGGAGATATACAGAGCTAAGTATATTTTTCTGGCACTTCAGAGTTGTGTACTGTTAATTGTTGCTTGACTAATTTTATATCATTGCTGGCTGACTTCAGAGTTGTGCACTGTTATTTTTGCTTCACTGTATAGTTTTTCAGATCTCTGCTGAAGGTGTTTTTCCCACCTCCCCCTATTTCTCTGTGTCTTAAGTTGGTATAACTGGTTTTACATCCTGTGTGTTATCTGACTATCTCAAGGATTACTTGCATAAAATTAGACCCTGTTAGTAACAGCCTGCATATCATTGCTGGAGCCTTCCTGTGTCCTGACAGAGTGCTCTTCAAACTATCTGGAGATATACAGAGCTAAGTATATTTTTCTGGCACTTCAGAGTTGTGTACTGTTAATTGTTGCTTGACTAATTTTATATCATTGCTGGCTGACTTCAGAGTTGTGCACTGTTATTTTTGCTTCAATGTATAGTTTTTCAGATTTCTGCTGAAGGTGTTTTTCCTATCACACCCTATTTCTCTGTGTCTTAAGTTGGTATAACTGGTTTTACATCCTGTGTGTTATCTGACTATCTCAAGGATTACTTGCATAAAATTAGACCCTGTTTGTAACAGCCTGCATATCATTGCTGGAGCCTTCCTGTGTCCTGACAGAGTGCTCTTCAAACTATCTGGAGATATACAGAGCTAAGTATATTTTTCTGGCACTTCAGAGTTGTGTACTGTTAATTGTTGCTTGACTAATTTTATATCATTGCTGGCTGACTTCAGAGTTGTGCACTGTTATTTTTGCTTCACTGTATAGTTTTTCAGATCTCTGCTGAAGGTGTTTTTCCCCACCTCCCCTATTTCTCTGTGTCTTAAGTTGGTATAACTGGTTTTACATCCTGTGTGTTATCTGACTATCTCAAGGATTACTTGCATAAAATTAGACCCTGTTAGTAACAGCCTGCATATCATTGCTTGAGCCTTCCTGTGTCCTAATAGAGTGCTCTTCAAACTATCTGGAGATATACAGAGCTAAGTATATTTTTCTGGCCCTTCAGAGTTGTGTACTGTTAATTGTTGCTTGACTAATTTTTTATCATTGCTGGCTGACTTCAGAGTTGTGCACTGTTATTTTTGCTTCACTGCATAATTTTTCAGATCTCTGTTGAAGGTATTTTTCCCCACCTCCCACTATTTCTCTGTGTCTTAAGTTGGTATAACTGGTTTTACATCCTGTGTGTTATCTGACTATCTCAAGGATTACTTGCATAAAATTAGACCCTGTTAGTAACAGCCTGCATATCATTGCTGGAGCCTTCCTGTGTCCTGACAGAGTGCTCTTCAAACTATCTGGAAATATGCAGAGCTAAGTATATTTTTCTGGCACTTCAGAGTTGTGTACTGTTAATTGTTGCTTGACTAATTTTATATCATTGCTGGCTGACTTCAGAGTTGTGCACTGTTATTTTTGCTTCACTGTATAGTTTTTCAGATCTCTGCTGAAGGTGTTTTTCCCCACTTCCCCCTATTTCTCTGTGTCTTAAGTTGGTATAACTGGTTTTACATCCTGTGTGTTATCTGACTATCTCAAGGATTACTTGCATAAAATTAGACCCTGTTAGTAACAGCCTGCATATCATTGCTGGAGCCTTCCTGTGTCCTGACAGAGTGCTCTTCAAACTATCTGGAGATATACAGAGCTAAGTATATTTTTCTGGCACTTCAGAGTTGTGTACTGTTAATTGTTGCTTGACTAATTTTATATCATTGCTGGCTGACTTCAGAGTTGTGCACTGTTATTTTTGCTTCACTGTATAGTTTTTCAGATCTCTGCTGAAGGTGTTTTCCCACCTCCCCCTATTTCTCTGTGTCTTAAGTTGGTATAACTGGTTTTACATCCTGTGTGTTATCTGACTATCTCAAGGATTACTTGCATAAAATTAGACCATGTTAGTAACAGCCTGCATATCATTACTGGAGCTTTCCTGTGTCCTGACAGAGTGTTCTTCAAACTATCTGGAGATATACAGAGCTAAGTATATTTTTCTGGCACTTCAGAGTTGTGTACTGTTAATTGTTGCTTGACTAATTTTATATCATTGCTGGCTGACTTCAGAGTTGTGCACTGTTATTTTTGCTTCAATTTATAGTTTTTCAGATTTCTGCTGAAGGTGTTTTTCCCATCACATCCTATTTCTTTGTGTCTTAAGTTGGTATAACTGGTTTTACATCCTGTGTGTTATCTGACTATCTCAAATATTACTTGCATAAAATTAGACCCTGTTAGTAACAGCCTGTATATTATTGCTGGAGCCTTCCTGTGTCCTGATAGAGTGCTCTTCAAACTATCTGGAGATATACAGAGTAAAGTATATTTTTCTGGCACTTCAGAGTTGTGTACTGTTAATTGTTGCTTGACTAATTTTATATCATTGCTGGCTGACTTCAGAGTTGTGCACTTTTATTTTTGCTTCACTGTATAGTTTTTCAGATCTCTGCTGAAGGTGTTTTTCCCCCTCCCCTATTTCTCAGTGTCTTAAGTTGGTATAACTGGTTTTACATCCTGTGTGTTATCTGACTATCTCAAGGATTACTTGCATAAAATTAGACCCTGTTAGTAACAGCCTGCATATCATTGCTGGAGCCTTCCTGTGTCCTGACAGAGTGCTCTTCAAACTATCTGGAGATATACAGAGCTGAGTATATTTTTCTGGCACTTCAGAGTTGTGTACTGTTAATTGTTGCTTGACTAATTTTATATAATTTCTGGCTGACTTCAGAGTTGTGCACTGTTATTTTTGCTTAACTGTAGAGTTTTTCAGATCTCCGTTGAAGGTGTTTCCCAGCTCCCCTTATTTCTCTGTGTCTTAAGTTTGTATAACTGGTTTTGCATCCTGGCTGCTATCTGACTATCTCAAGGATTACTTGCATAAAATTAGACCCTGTTAGTAACAGCCTGCATATCATTGATGGAGCCTTCCTGTGTCCTGACAGAGTGCTCTTCAAACTATCTGGAGATACACAGAGCAGAGTATATTTTCCTGGCACTTCAGAGTTGTGTACTGTTAATTGTTGCTTGACTAATTTTATATCATTGCTGGCTGACTTCAGAGTTGTGCACTGTTATTTTTGCTTCACTGCATAGTTTTTCAGATCTCTGCTCAAGGTGTTTTCCTTCCTACCCCTATTTCTCTGTGTCTTAAGTTGGTATAACTGGTTTTACATCTTGTGTGTTATCTGACTATCTCAAGGATTACTTGCATAAAATTAGACCCTGTTAGTAACAGCCTGCATATCATTGCTGGAGCCTTCCTGTGTCCTGACAGAGTGCTCTTCAAACTATCTGGAGATATACAGAGCTAAGTATATTTTTCTGGCACTTCAGAGTTGTGTACTGTTAATTGTTGCTTGACTAATTTTATATCATTGCTGGCTGACTTCAGAGTTGTGCACTGTTATTTTTGCTTCACTGTATAGTTTTTCAGATCTCTGCTGAAGGAGTTTTTCCCCCCTCCCCTATTTCTCTGTGTCTTTAGTTGGTATAACTGGTTTTATATCCTGTGTGTTATCTGACTATCTTAAGGATTACTTGCATAAAATTAGACCCTGTTAGTAACAGCCTGCATATGATTGCTGGAGCCTTCCTGTGTCTTGACAGAGTGCTCTTCAAACTATCTGGAGATATACAGAGCTAGGTATATTTCTCTGGCACTACAGAGTTGTGTACTGTTAATTGTTGCTTGACTAATTTTAAATTATTGCTGGCTGACTTCAGAGTTGTGCACTGTTATTTTTGCTTCACTGTACACTTTTTAATATGTCTGCTGAAGGTGTTTTCCCCCACCTCCCCCTATTTTTCTTTGTCTTAAGTTGGTATATCTGGTTTTACATCCTGTGTTTTATTTGACCATCTCAAGTTTTACTTGCATGTAATTAGACCCTGTTAGTAAAAGCCTGCATATCTTTGCTGGAGCGTTCCTCTGTCCTGACAGAGTGCTCTTCAAACTATCTGGAGATATACAGAGCTAAGTATATTTTTCTGGCACTTCAGAGTTGTGTACTGTTAATTGTTGCTTGACTAATTTTATATCATTGCTGGCTGACTTCAGAGTTGTGCACTGTTATTTGTCTTCACTGTATAGTTTTTCAGATGTCTGCTGAAGGTGTTTTCCCCACCTCCCTTTATTTCTCTGTGTTTTAAGTTTGTATAACTGGTTTTACATTCTGTGTGTTATTTGACTATCTCAAGGATTACTTGCATAAAATTAGACCCTCTTAGTAACAGCCTGCATATCATTGCTGGAGCCTTCCTGTGTCCTGACAGAGTGCTCTTCAAACTATCTGGAGATATACAGAGCTAAGTATATTTTTCTGGCACTTCAGAGTTGTGTACTGTTAATTGTTGCTTGACTAATTTTATATCATTGCTGGCTGACTTCAGAGTTGTGCACTGTTATTTTTGCTTCACTGTATAGTTTTTCAGATCTCTGCTGAAGGTGTTTTTCCCACCTCCCCCTATTTCTCTGTGTCTTAAGTTGGTATAACTGGTTTTACATCCTGTGTGTTATCTGACTATCTCAAGGATTACTTGCATAAAATTAGACCCTGTTAGTAACAGCCTGCATATCATTGCTGGAGCCTTCCTGTGTCCTGACAGAGTGCTCTTCAAACTATCTGGAGATATACAGAGCTAAGTATATTTTTCTGGCACTTCAGAGTTGTGTACTGTTAATTGTTGCTTGACTAATTTTATATCATTGCTGGCTGACTTCAGAGTTGTGCACTGTTATTTTTGCTTCACTATATAGTTTTTCAGATCTCTGTTGAAGGTGTTTTCCACCTCTCCCTATTTCTCTGTGTCTTAAGTTGGTATAACTGGTTTTACATCCTGTGTGTTATCTGACTATCTCAAGGATTACTTGCATAAAATTAGACCCTGTTAGTAACAGCCTGCATATCATTGCTGGAGCCTTCCTGTGTCCTGAAAGAGTGCTCTTCAAACTATCTGGAGATATACAGAGCTAAGTATATTTTTCTGGCACTTCAGAGTTGTGTACTGTTAATTGTTGCTTGACTAATTTTATATCATTGCTGGCTGACTTCAGAGTTGTGCACTGTTATTTTTGCTTCACTGTATAGTTTTTCAGATCTCTGCTGAAGGTGTTTTTCCACCTCCCCCTATTTCTCTGTGTCTTAAGTTGGTATAACTGGTTTTACATCCTGTGTGTTATCTGACTATCTCAAGGATTACTTGCATAAAATTAGACCCTGTTAGTAACAGCCTGCATATCATTGCTGGAGCCTTCCTGTGTCCTGACAGAGTGCTCTTCAAACTATCTGGAGATATACAGAGCTAAGTATATTTTTCTGGCACTTCAGAGTTGTGTACTGTTAATTGTTGCTTGACTAATTTTATATCATTGCTGGCTGACTTCAGAGTTGTGCACTGTTATTTTTGCTTCTCTGTATAGTTTTTCAGATCTCTGCTGAAGGTGTTTTCCCCCTCTCTCTATTTCTCTCTGTCTTAAGTTGGTATAACTGGTTTTACATCCTGTGTGTTATCTGACTATCTCAAGGATTACTTGCATAAAATTAGACCCTGTTAGTAACAGCCTGCATATCATTGCTGGAGCCTTCCTGTGTCCTGACAGAGTGCTCTTCAAACTATCTGGAGATATACAGAGCTAAGTATATTTTTCTGGCACTTCAGAGTTGTGTACTGTTAATTGTTGCTTGACTAATTTTATATCATTGCTGGCTGACTTCAGAGTTGTGCACTGTTATTTTTGCTTCACTGTATAGTTTTTCAGATCTCTGCTGAAGGTGTTTTCCCACCTCCCCCTATTTCTCTGTGTCTTAAGTTGGTATAACTGGTTTTACATCCTGTGTGTTATCTGACTATCTCAAGGATTACTTGCATAAAATTAGACCCTGTTAGTAACAGCCTGCATATCATTGCTGGAGCCTTCCTGTGTCCTGACAGAGTGCTCTTCAAACTATCTGGAGATATACAGAGCTAAGTATATTTTTCTGGCACTTCAGAGTTGTGTACTGTTAATTGTTGCTTGATTAATTTTATATCATTGCTGGCTGACTTCAGAGTTGTGCAGTTATTTTTGCTTCACTGTACAGTTTTTCAGATCCCTGCTGAAGGTGTTTTTCCCCACCTAACCCTCTTTCTCTGTGTCTAAAGTTGGTATTACTGTTTTTACATCCTTTGTGTTATCTGACTATCTCAATGATTACTTGCATAAAATTAGACCCTGTTAGTAACAGCCTGAATACCATTGCTGGAGCCTTCCTATGAACTGACAGAGTGCTCTTCAAACTATCTGGAGATATACAGAGCTAAGTATATTTTTCTGGCACTTCAGAGTTGTGTACTGTTAATTGTTGCTTGACTAATTTTATATCATTGCTGGCTGACTTCAGAGTTGTGCACTGTTATTTTTGCTTCACTGTATAGTTTTTCAGATCTCTGCTGAAGGCAACCCCCACCCCTATTTCTCTGTGTCTTTAGTTGGTATAACTAGTTTTAAATCCTTTGTTTTATCTGAATATCTCAAGGATTACTTGCATAAAATTAGACCCTGTTAGTAACAGCCTGCATATCATTGCTGGAGCCTTCCTGTGTCCTGACAGAGTGCTCTTCAAACTATCTGGAGATATACAGAGCTAAGTATATTTTTCTGGCACTTCAGAGTTGTGTACTGTTAATTGTTGCTTGACTAATTTTATATCATTGCTGGCTGACTTCAGAGTTGTGCACTGTTATTTTTGCTTCACTGTATAGTTTTTCAGATCTCTGCTGAAGGTGTTTTTCCCACCTCCCCCTATTTCTCTGTGTCTTAAGTTGGTATAACTGGTTTTACATCCTGTGTGTTATCTGACTATCTCAAGGATTACTTGCATAAAATTAGACCCTGTTAGTAACAGCCTGCATATCATTGCTGGAGCCTTCCTGTGTCCTGACAGAGTGCTCTTCAAACTATGTGGAGATATACAGAGCTAAGTATATTTTTTTGGCACTTTAGAGTTGTGTACTGTTAATTGTTGCTTGACTAATTTTATATCATTGCTGGCTGACTTCAGAGTTGGGCACTGTTATTTTTGCTTCACTGTATAGATTTTCAGATCTCTGCTGAAGGTGTATTTTTCCATCTCCTCCTAATTCTCCGTGTATTAAGTTGGTATAACTGGTTTTACAAACTGTGTGTTATCTGACTATCTCAAGGATTACTTGCATAAAATTAGACCCTGTTAGTAACAGCCTGCATATCATTGCTGGAGCCTTCCTGTGTCCTGACAGAGTGCTCTTCAAATTATATGCAGATATACAGAGCTAAGTATATTTTTCTGGCACTTCAGAGTTGTGTACTGTTAATTGTTGCTTGACTAATTTTATATCATTGCTGGCTGACTTCAGAGTTGTGCACTTTTATATTTGCTTCACTGTATAGTTTTTCAGATGTCTGCTGAAGGTGTTTTTCCCACCTCCCCATATTTCTCTGTGTTTTAATTTGGTATAACTGGTTTTACATCCTGTGTGTTATCTGACTATCTCAAGGATTACTTGCATAAAATTAGACCCTGTTAGTAACAGCCTGCATATCATTGCTGGAGCCTTCCTGTGTCCTGACAGAGTGCTCTTCAAACTATGTGGAGATATACAGAGCTAAGGATATTTTTCTGGCACTTCAGAGTTGTGTACTGTTAATTGTTGCTTGACTAATTTTATATCATTGCTGGCTGACTTCAGAGTTGTGCACTGTTATTTTTGCTTCACTGTATAGTTTTTCAGATCTCTGCTGAAGGTGTTTTCCCCCCTCCCCTATTTCTCTGTGTCTTAAGTTGGTATAACTGGTTTTACATCCTGTGTGTTATCTGACTATCTCAAGGATTACTTGCATAAAATTAGACCCTGTTAGTAACAGCCTGCATATCATTGCTGGAGCCTTCCTGTGTCCTGACAGAGTGCTCTTCAAACTATCTGGAGATATACAGAGCTAAGTATATTTTTCTGGCACTTCAGAGTTGTGTACTGTTAATTGTTGCTTGACTAATTTTATATCATTGCTGGCTGACTTCAGAGTTGTGCACTGTTATTTTTGCTTCACTGTATAGTTTTTCAGATCTCTGCTGAAGGTGTTGGTTTTTCCCACCTCCCCTATTTCTCTGTGTCTTAAGTTGGTATAACTGGTTTTACATCCTGTGTGTTATCTGACTATCTCAAGGATTACTTGCATAAAATTAGACCCTGTTAGTAACAGCCTGCATATCATTGCTGGAGCCTTCCTGTGTCCTGACAGAGTGCTCTTCAAACTATCTGGAGATATACAGAGCTAAGTATATTTTTCTGGCACTTCAGAGTTGTGTACTGTTAATTGTTGCTTGACTAATTTTATATCATTGCTGGCTGACTTCAGAGTTGTGCACTGTTATTTTTGCTTCACTGTATAGTTTTTCAGATCTCTGCTGAAGGTGTTTTTCCCGCCTCCCCTATTTCTCTGTGTCTTAAGTTGGTATAACTGGTTTTACATCCTGTGTGTTATCTGACTATCTCAAGGATTACTTGCATAAAATTAGACCCTGTTAGTAACAGCCTGCATATCATTGCTGGAGCCTTCCTGTGTCCTGACAGAGTGCTCTTCAAACTATCTGGAGATATACAGAGCTAAGTATATTTTTCTGGCACTTCAGAGTTGTGTACTGTTAATTGTTGCTTGACTAATTTTATATCATTGCTGGCTGACTTCAGAGTTGTGCACTGTTATTTTTGCTTCACTGTATAGTTTTTCAGCTCTCTGCTGAAGGTGTTTTTCCCCCCACCTCCCTTTATTTCTGTGACTTAAGTTGGTATAACTGGTTTTACATCCTGTGTGTTATCTGACTATCTCAAGGATTACTTGCATAAAATTAGACCCTGTTAGTAACAGCCTGCATATCATTGCTGGAGCCTTCCTGTGTCCTGACAAAGTGGTCGTCAAACTTTCTGGAGATATACAGAGCCAAGTATATTTTCTGGCACTTCAGATTTGTGTACTGTTAATTGTTGCTAGATTAATTTTATATTATTGCTGGCTGACTTCAGAGTTGTGCACTGTTATTTTTGCTTCACTGTATAGTTTTTCAGATCTCTGCTGAAGGTGTTTTTCCCTACCGCCCCCTATTTCTCTGTGTCTTAAGTTGGTATAACTGGTTTTACATCCTGTGTGTTATCTGACTATCTCAAGGATTACTTGCATAAAATTAGACCCTGTTAGTAACAGCCTGCATATCATTGCTGGAGCCTTCCTGTGTCCTGACAGAGTGCTCTTCAAACTATCTGGAGATATACAGAGCTAAGTATATTTTTCTGGCACTTCAGAGTTGTGTACTGTTAATTGTTGCTTGACTAATTTTATATCATTGCTGGCTGACTTCAGAGTTGTGCACTGTTATTTTTGCTTCACTGTATAGTTTTTCAGATCTCTGCTGAAGGTGTTTTTCCCACCTCCCCTATTTCTCTGTGTCTTAAGTTGGTATAACTGGTTTTACATCCTGTGTGTTATCTGACTATCTCAAGGATTACTTGCATAAAATTAGACCCTGTTAGTAACAGCCTGCATATCATTGCTGGAGCCTTCCTGTGTCCTGACAGAGTGCTCTTCAAACTATCTGGAGATATACAGAGCTAAGTATATTTTTCTGGCACTTCAGAGTTGTGTACTGTTAATTGTTGCTTGACTAATTTTATATCATTGCTGGCTGACTTCAGAGTTGTGCACTGTTATTTTTGCTTCACTGTATAGTTTTTCAGATCTCTGCTGAAGGTGTTTTCCCCACCTCCCTCCTATTTCTCTGTGTCTTAAGTTGGTATAACTGGTTTTACATCATGTGTGTTATCTGACTATCTCAAGGATTACTTGCATAAAATTAGACCCTGTTAGTAACAGCCTGCATATCATTGCTGGAGCCTTCCTGTGTCCTGACAGAGTGCTCTTCAAACTATCTGGAGATATACAGAGCTAAGTATATTTTTCTGGCACTTCAGAGTTGTGTACTGTTAATTGTTGCTTGACTAATTTTATATCATTGCTGGCTGACTTCAGAGTTGTGCACTGTTATTTTTGCTTCACTGTATAGTTTTTCAGATCTCTGCTGAAGGTGTTTTTCCCCACCTCCCCCTATTTCTCTGTGTCTTAAGTTGGTATAACTGGTTTTACATCCTGTGTGTTATCTGACTATCTCAAGGATTACTTGCATAAAATTAGACCCTGTTAGTAACAGCCTGCATATCATTGCTGGAGCCTTCCTGTGTCCTGACAGAGTGCTCTTCAAACTATCTGGAGATATACAGAGCTAAGTATATTTTTCTGGCACTTCAGAGTTGTGTACTGTTAATTGTTGCTTGACTAATTTTATATCATTGCTGGCTGACTTCAGAGTTGTGCACTGTTATTTTTGCTTCACTGTATAGTTTTTCAGATCTCTGCTGAAGGTGTTTTTCCCACCTCCCCATATTTCTATGTGTCTTAAGTTGGTATAACTGGTTTTACATCCTGTGTGTTATCTGACTATCTCAAGGATTACTTGCATAAAATTAGACCCTGTTAGTAACAGCCTGCATATCATTGCTGGAGCCTTCCTGTGTCCTGACAGAGTGCTCTTCAAACTATCTGGAGATATACAGAGCTAAGTATATTTTTCTGGCATTTCAGAGTTGTGTACTGTTAATTGTTGCTTGACTAATTTTATATCATTGCTGGCTGACTTCAGAGTTGTGCACTGTTATTTTTGCTTCACTGTATAGTTTTTCAGATCTCTGCTGAAGATGTTTTTTCCCACCTCCCCTTATTTCTATGTGTCTTAAGTTGGTATAACTGGTTTTACATCCTGTGTGTTATCTGACTATCTCAAGGATTACTTGCATAAAATTAGACCCTGTTAGTAACAGCCTGCATATCATTGCTGGAGCCTTCCTGTGTCCTGACAGAGTGCTCTTCAAACTATCTGGAGATATACAGAGCTAAGTATATTTTTCTGGCACTTCAGAGTTGTGTACTGTTAATTGTTGCTTGACTAATTTTATATCATTGCTGGCTGACTTCAGAGTTGTGCACTGTTATTTTTGCTTCACTGTATAGTTTTTCAGATCTCTGCTGAAGGTGTTTTTCCCACCTCCCTATTTCTCTGTGTCTTAAGTTGGTATAACTGGTTTTACATCCTGTGTGTTATCTGACTATCTCAAGGATTACTTGCATAAAATTAGACCCTGTTAGTAACAGCCTGCATATCATTGCTGGAGCCTTCCTGTGTCCTGACAGAGTGCTCTTCAAACTATCTGGAGATATACAGAGCTAAGTATATTTTTCTGGCACTTCAGAGTTGTGTACTGTTAATTGTTGCTTGACTAATTTTATATCATTGCTGGCTGACTTCAGAGTTGTGCACTGTTATTTTTGCTTCACTGTATAGTTTTTCAGATCTCTGCTGAAGGTGTTTTTCCCACCTCCCTATTTCTCTGTGTCTTAAGTTGGTATAACTGGTTTTACATCCTGTGTGTTATCTGACTATCTCAAGGATTACTTGCATAAAATTAGACCCTGTTAGTAACAGCCTGCATATCATTGCTGGAGCCTTCCTGTGTCCTGACAGAGTGCTCTTCAAACTATCTGGAGATATACAGAGCTAAGTATATTTTTCTGGCACTTCAGAGTTGTGTACTGTTAATTGTTGCTTGACTAATTTTATATCATTGCTGGCTGACTTCAGAGTTGTGCACTGTTATTTTTGCTTCACTGTATAGTTTTTCAGATCTCTGCTGAAGGTGTTTTTCCCCCTCCGCTATTTCTCTATGTCTTAAGTTGGTATAACTGGTTTTACATCCGGTGTGTTATCTGACTATCTCAAGGATTACTTGCATAAAATTAGACCCTGTTAGTAACAGCCTGCATATCATTGCTGGAGCCTTCCTGTGTCCTGACAGAGTGCTCTTCAAACTATCTGGAGATATACAGAGCTAAGTATATTTTTCTGGCACTTCAGAGTTGTGTACTGTTAATTGTTGCTTGACTAATTTTATATCATTGCTGGCTGACTTCAGAGTTGTGCACTGTTATTTTTGCTTCACTGTATAGTTTTTCAGATCTCTGCTGAAGGTGTTTTTCCCCACCTCCCCTATTTCTCTGTGTCTTAAGTTGGTATAACTGGTTTTACATCCTGTGTGTTATCTGACTATCTCAAGGATTACTTGCATAAAATTAGACCCTGTTAGTAACAGCCTGCATATCATTGCTGGAGCCTTCCTGTGTCCTGACAGAGTGCTCTTCAAACTATCTGGAGATATACAGAGCTAAGTATATTTTTCTGGCACTTCAGAGTTGTGTACTGTTAATTGTTGCTTGACTAATTTTATATCATTGCTGGCTGACTTCAGAGTTGTGCACTGTTATTTTTGCTTCACTGTATAGTTTTTCAGATCTCTGCTGAAGGTGTTTTTCCCCACCTCCCTTTATTTCTCTGTGTCTTAAGTTGGTATAACTGGTTTTACATCCTGTGTGTTATCTGACTATCTCAAGGATTACTTGCATAAAATTAGACCCTGTTAGTAACAGCCTGCATATCATTGCTGGAGCTTTCCTGTGTCCTGACAGAGTGCTCTTCAAACTATCTGGAGATATACAGAGCTAAGGATATTTTTCTGGCATTTCAGAGTTGTGTACTGTTAATTGTTGCTTGACTAATTTTATATCATTGCTGGCTGACTTCAGAGTTGTGCACTTTTATTTTTGCTTCACTGTATAGTTTTTCAGATCTCTGCTGAAGGTGTTTTTCCCACCTCCCCATATTTCTCTGTGTCTTAAGTTGGTATAACTGGTTTTACATCCTGTGTGTTATCTGACTATCTCAAGGATTACTTGCATAAAATTAGACCCTGTTAGTAACAGCCTGCATATCATTGCTGGAGCCTTCCTGTGTCCTGACAGAGTGCTCTTCAAACTATCTGGAGATATACAGAGCTAAGTATATTTTTCTGGCACTTCAGAGTTGTGTACTGTTAATTGTTGCTTGACTAATTTTATATCATTGCTGGCTGACTTCAGAGTTGTGCACTGTTATTTTTGCTTCACTGTATAGTTTTTCAGATCTCTGCTGAAGGTGTTTTCCCCATCTACCCCTATTTCTATGTGTCTTAAGTTGGTAAAACTGCTTTTACTTCCTGTGTGTTATCTGACTATCTCAAGGATTACTTGCATAAAATTAGACCCTGTTAGTAACAGCCTGCATATCATTGCTGGAACCTTCCTGTGTCCTGACAGAGTGCTCTTCAAACTATCTGGAGATATACAGAGCTAAGTATATTTTTCTGGCACTTCAGAGTTGTGTACTGTTAATTGTTGCTTGACTAATTTTATATCATTGCTGGCTGACTTCAGAGTTGTGCACTGTTATTATTGCTTCACTGTATAGTTTTTCAGATCTCTGCTGATAGTGTTTTTCCCACCTCCCCCTATTTCTCTATGTCTTAAGTTGGTATAACTGGTTTTACATCCTGTGTGTTATCTGACTATCTCAAGGATTACTTGCATAAAATTAGACCCTGTTAGTAACAGCCTGCATATCATTGCTGGAGCCTTCCTGTGTCCTGACAGAGTGCTCTTCAAACTATCTGGAGATATACAGAGCTAAGTATATTTTTCTGGCACTTCAGAGTTGTGTACTGTTAATTGTTGCTTGACTAATTTTATATCATTGCTGGCTGACTTCAGAGTTGTGCACTTTTATTTTTGCTTCACTGTATAGTTTTTCAGATATTTGCTGAAGGTATTTTTTTCCACCTCCCCCTAATTCTCTGTGTATTAAGTTGGTATAACTGGTTTTACATCCTGTCTGTTATCTGACTATCTCAAGGATTACTTGCATAAAATTAGACCATGTTAGTAACAGCCTGCATATCATTACTGGAGCTTTCCTGTATCCTGACAGAGTGCTCTTCAGACTATCTGGAGATATACAGAGCTAAGGATATTTTTCTGGCATTTCAGAGTTGTGTACTGTTAATTGTTGCTTGACTAATTTCATATCATTGCTGGCTGACTTCAGAGTTCTGCACTTTTATTTTTGCTTCACTGTATAGTTTTTTCAGATCTCTGCTGAAGGTGCTTTTTTCCCACCTTCCCATATTTCTCTGTGTCTTAAGTTGGTATAACTGGTTTTACATCCTGTGTGTTATCTGACTATCTCAAGGATTACTTGCATAAAATTAGACCCTGTTAGTAACAGCCTGCATATCATTGCTGGAGCCTTCCTGTGTTCTGACAGAATGCTCTTCAAACTATCTGGAGATATACAGAGCTAAGTATATTTTTCTGGCACTTCAGAGTTGTGTACTGTTAATTGTTGCTTGACTAATTTTATATATGTGCTGGCTGACTTCAGAGTTGGGCACTGTTATTTTTGCTTCACTGTATAGTTTTTCAGATCTCTGCTGAAAGTGTGTTTCCCCACCTCTGCCGATTTCTGCTGTGTCTTAAGTTGGTATAACTGGTTTTACATCCTGTGTGTTATCTGACTATCTCAAGGATTACTTGCATAAAATTAGACCCTGTTAGTAACAGCCTGCATATCATTGCTGGAGCCTTCCTGTGTTCTGACAGAGTGCTCTTCAAACTATCTGGAGATATACAGAGCTAAGTATATTTTTCTGGCACTTCAGAGTTGTGTACTGTTAATTGTTGCTTGACTAATTTTATATCATTGCTGGCTGACTTCAGAGTTGTGCACTGTTATTTTTGCTTCACTGTATAGTTTTTCAGATCTCTGCTGAAGGTGTTTTTCCCCACCTCCCTATTTCTCTGTGTCTTAAGTTGGTATAACTGGTTTTACATCCTGTGTGTTATCTGACTATCTCAAGGATTACTTGCATAAAATTAGACCCTGTTAGTAACAGCCTGCATATCATTGCTGGAGCCTTCCTGTGTCCTGACAGAGTGCTCTTCAAACTATCTGGAGATATACAGAGCTAAGTATATTTTTCTGGCACTTCAGAGTTGTGTACTGTTAATTGTTGCTTGACTAATTTTATATCATTGCTGGCTGACTTCAGAGTTGTGCACTGTTATTTTTGCTTCACTGTATAGTTTTTCAGATCTCTGCTGAAGGTGTTTTTCCCACCTCCCCCTATTTCTGCTGTGTCTTAAGTTGGTATAACTGGTTTTACATCCTGTGTGTTATCTGACTATCTCAAGGATTACTTGCATAAAATTAGACCCTGTTAGTAACAGCCTGCATATCATTGCTGGAGCCTTCCTGTGTTCTGACAGAGTGCTCTTCAAACTATCTGGAGATATACAGAGCTAAGTATATTTTTCTGGCACTTCAGAGTTGTGTACTGTTAATTGTTGCTTGACTAATTTTATATCATTGCTGGCTGACTTCAGAGTTGTGCACTGTTATTTTTGCTTCACTGTATAGTTTTTCAGATCTCTGCTGAAAGTGTTTTTCCCACCACCCCTATTTCTGCTGTGTCTTAAGTTGGTATAACTGGTTTTACATCCTGTGTGTTATCTGACTATCTCAAGGATTACTTGCATAAAATTAGACCATGTTAGTAACAGCCTGCATATCATTACTGGAGCTTTCCTGTGTCCTGACAGAGTGTTCTTCAAACTATCTGGAGATATACAGAGCTAAGTATATTTTTCTGGCACTTCAGAGTTGTGTACTGTTAATTGTTGCTTGACTAATTTTATATCATTGCTGGCTGACTTCAGAGTTGTACACTGTTATTTCTGCTTCGATGTATAGTTTTTGAGATCTCTGCTTAAAGTGTTTTATGCCACCTTCCCCTATTTTTGCTGTGTCTTAAGTTGGTATAACTGGTTTTACATCCTGTGTAATATCTCACTATCTCAAGGATTACTTGCATAAAATTAAACCCTGTTAGTAACAGTCTGCATATCATTGCTGGAGTCTTCCAGTGTTCTGACAGAGTGCTCATCACACTATGTGGAGATATACAGAACTAAGTATATTTTTCTGGTACTTCAGAGTTGTGTACTTTTAATTGTTGCTTGACTAATTTTATATCATTGCTGGTTGACTTCAGAGTTGTGCACTGTTATTTGTGCTTCACTGTATAGTTTTTCAGATCTCTGCTGGAAGGGTTTTTCCCCATCTCCCCTATTTCTGCTGTGTCTTCGGTTGGTATAACTGATTTTACATCATGTGTGTTATCTGACTATCTCAAGGATTACTTTCAGAAAATTAGACCCTGTTAGTAACAGCCTGCATATCATAGCTGGATCCTTCCTGTGTTCTGACAGAGTGCTGTTCAAACTATCAGGAGATATACAGAGCTAAGTATATTTTTCTGGCACTTCAGGGTTGTGTACTGTTAATTGTTGCTTGACTAATTTTATATCATTGCTGGCTGAGGTCAGAGTTGGGCACTGTTATTTTTTTTCACTGTATAATTTTTCAGATCTCTACTGAAAGGTTTTCCCCACCTCCCTCTATTTCTGCTGTGTCTTAAGTTGGTATAAATGGTTTTACATCCTGTGTGTTATCTGACTATCTCAAGGAATACTTGCATAAAATTATTCCCTGTTAGTAACAGCCTGCATATCATTGCTGTAGCCTTCCTGTGTTCTGACAGAGTTCTTTTCAAACTATATGGAGATATGCAAAGCAAAGTATATTACTCTGGCACTTCAGTGTTGTGTACTGTTAAATGTTGCTTGACTAATTTTATATCATTGCTGGCTGACTTCATAGTTGGTCACTGTTATTTTTGCTACACTGTATAGTTTTTCAGATCTCTGCTGAAAGTGTTTTTCCCCACCTCCCCCTATTTCTGCTGTGTCTTAAGTTGGTATAACTGGTTTTACATCCGGTGTGTTATCTGACTATCTCAAGGATTACTTGCATAAAATTATACCATGTTAATAACAGCCTGCATATAATTGCTGGAGCCTTCCTGTGTTCTGACATAATGCTCTTCAAACTATCTGGAGATATACAGAGCTAAGTATATTTTTCTGGCACTTCAGAGTTTTGTACTGTTAATTGTTGCTTGACTAATTTTATATATGTGCTGGCTGACTTCAGAGTTGGGCACTGTTATTTCTACTTCAATGTATAGTTTTTCAGATCTCTGCTGAAAGTGTTTTACGCCAACTCCCCCTATTTCTGCTGTGTTGTAAGTTGGTATAACTGGTTTTACATCCTGTGTGTTATCTCACTATCTCAAGGATTACTTGCATAAAATTAGACCCTGTTACTAACTGTCTGCATATCACTGCTGGTGCCTTCCTGTGTTCTGACAGAGTGCTCTTCAAACTATCTGGAGATATACAGAGCTAAGTATATTTTTCTGGTTCTTCAGAGTTGTGTACTGTTAAGTGTTGCTTGACTAATTTTATATTATTGCTGGTTGACTTCAGAGTTGTGCACTGTTATTTTTGCTTCACTGTATAGTTTTTCAGATCTCTGCTGGAAGGGTTTTTCCCCACTTCCCCCTATTTCTGCTGTGTCTTAAGTTGGTGTAACTGGTTTTACATCCTGTGTGTTATCTGACTATCTCAAGGATTACTTTCAGAAAATTAGACTCTGTTAGTAACAGCCTGCATACCATTGCTGGAGCCTTCCTGTGTTCTGACAGAGTGCTCTTCAAACTATCTGGAGATATACAGAGATAGTTATATTTTTCTGGCACTTCAGAGTTCTGTAGTGTTAATTGTTGCTTGACTAATTTTATATCATTGCTGGTTGAGTTCAGAGTTAGGCACTGTTATTTTTTTTTCACTGTACAGTTTTTCAGATCTCTGCTGAAAGTATTTTTCCCTACCCACCCTCCTTATTCCTGTCTGCTTGTTTAAATTTGGTGGCTTTTGCAGTTTCCCGCCCCACTGTAGATCTGATCTTGGACAGTTCCCCCAGCCCATCTCTTTACCTCATTCTACCTAATAAACTCCTTCTGCACTTGTTTTTATTCATTTTTAATTTAATTGCATTTTTTAAACTGTTTGGTCTAACAGTGCTACATACTCAAATGTGCTAGCTTGCACTGCATTTGAATTGTTTTTACTGCTGTTTTAACTACTTTTCTGATTAAAAAAAATTAAGCCTGTTTCCTGACTTTCCTGTAACTAGTGTAGTCCCAATTCAGATTTGCTGTATCCAGGACTGTATGTAAGCTTCAGAGCCCCCCCAAGCTTTCTGTGTTGGAGGGAAGCCTTCTATCTTATCAGTCGGAGTGTTGAGAACTAGGTAACCTATCTAGCACATAAGGAGTGGTTCTGGCCCAGAAATTGTAGGTTTTGGCTATTTGGGCAGTTTTTTCCATCTCTCTCAACTTTCTGATTTAAAAGCCTGCATTTGCACTTGTTTCCCACCTTTCCTGTAACTAGGTTAGTCCAGATACAGATTCTGAGTTTTAGCACTTGAATTTGCTTATTTGTGACCTGTACTTTTTCAGACCTTCTTGTAAGCACTAAATAAGCTACTTATTACTACAGCACTCAACCTTCCTCATTACCTAGAGGAAACAGTTTTCGTACTTACTTTCCTCACTTGCTTAGAGAAAAACAGCTCTTGTACTCACTTTCTTCACTTATCTAGAGGAAAATACTTTTTATTCTGGCATGTCCAAAGGTCAGCTCAAAGTGTTCTCTCCTGTCTAGCTGATGAATCTGGGCATCTTGGAGCAATGTTGAAATTGCCTCATGTACACAGACAACCCTCTCCTCCTACCACCCAACACTACAACCTGTGAAAGATGCACTTATCTAGCCAAACTGGAGATAAAGCTCTCTCCAGCCATTACTGAACTTGACAGTCAAGAGGAGATGGTAAAGACTTGCACCACACCACACTCATCACGTAGTCTTACTAAATCTACACCACCAAAATCCACACATAGAAATACAAAAACATTTGCAGAGGCTCTCAATAATAATCTGCTCAAGCAACAGAGACCTCCAAAGCAGAAATGCAAGCAACCTCCACCCCCCCAACACAACCCAAATGACACATAGCCCACAGACTCAGTGTGCCACTCAACCACAGCCAATAAGGCAAAACAACGACCCAACACACTAGTCATAGGTGACTCTATAGTCAGGCACACTGAGGTCCCACTCACCAGGCTAAACAAGGCGAAGGTTACTGACAGCTGCCTGTCAGGTGCCAGGATCTGCCACATAACCCACGCACTCAGGTCACTCCACAACAAGTACAAATATGACTCTGTCATTGTCCATGTTAGTGTGAATGACCTGAGATGTACCTCCCTGGACTACATGAAAAGAGACATGGAAGAGCTCTAAATCTTGTAGCCCAGGCAGGTATGACCCTAGCCCTGAGTAGCATTCTGCCATCACCCAGAATGATACCGCAGTACAAGGACAAAATGATTGACTTCAACAATTGGCTAAGCTTCTGGTGTCATTCTAAAGGGATCCAGTATCTGTCTGCCTGGGATGACATGGTCGACAGACCACGATGCTTTGCCAGAGATGGCCTGCACCTGTCACCCCTGGGATACTGGATACTGGCTAAGGTTCTTGCTACCCCTATACTGCCTTTTTTAGGCAAGGTTCAAATGACAAATTCACCACCATAACAGGAACAGGCAGGCAAAAACTGAGGGTGATGCTACTCAATGCTAGACATCTAAATCTCAAAATACACTCACTCGAGGCACTCCTTAAAATGGAGAACATCAATATCTGTGCAGTGACTAAGACCTGGTTCAAGGCTCCAGAGAGCACCCCTGCACTTCCAGGCTATAACTCATACCACACTTTTTGGCCATGTAACCTGGACCAGAACACCAAAGGTGGAGGTGTGTCCATATTCATTAAGGATATCCACACCTCCAAGCTAGTTGCTCAGCATAATGCATCCAAGGTTATCCAAGGGCAAATAACTCTGGGCAAAACTGCAATTCAAATTGTAGCTTGCTACAGATCCCACACCATGCCCCAAGATGCCCACTCTTCTTTTCTAGATGTACTGGAAAATATTAGGGTTCAAGCAAACACCCTAATAATGGGTGATTTCAACTACCCCACCATTAACTAGGAAAACTACTCATGTGCCAACTCCTTTGTTCAACACTTTCTGGAATTCATAAACTACAATGCCCTGGATCAACTTATCCACACCCCACCAGAGGCAAAAATATCCTAGATCTAGTCATTACGAACATGAGTGACCGGTGTTCCACACCTGAAGTCAACGCCTCGTTGGTCCTATCCGACCATAAGCTAATCACCCTAGATATCCACATCCTGTCCCCACCCACTATTAAGGAAACCATGGTAAAACATTTCTCCAAAGCCAACTTCATGCTTCTTAAGACAGAAGTGGTGAACTTCATGACACCCATGCAGATGGACAATACAGTTATGACTGCTAAATCTTACACAATTGCACTTTATAAACACTTAAATGAGTGCATGAATCATTCTATCCCCAACAGAACCAAGACACTATCTTCCAAAAAAAGGAAGCCAATCTGGTGGTCCCCTGCCATAAACAAACTGTACAACATAAGGAAGAAACTGTTGCAAAAGAAAGTAAAATCCCATGAGTGGAGGAGCTCCCTGGTCAGCCTCAGTAAGAAGCTGTGATCCCCCATAAAATCCTCCAAAGCTAGTTACAAAAACAAAATCATTACTGATTCTAAAGACAACCACAAAGCATTCTATAGCTATGTCAAGAAACTCAATGGCAACACTCAGATCTGCTCTGAGTTACAGCACAATGGCACTAAATATACAGACCCAACTGTAATTGCCAACATCCTGGCAGATAGATTCAGTGCTAACTTTACCCTCCTCTCACCCCCTAAAGGGCCCATCTTTATACTGGAAGAATGCAAAGTTCCTGTAATCACGGCTGCACAGGTAAAACCACACTCTCCAAAGCCAAGAACACAGCATCCATGGGACCAGACAACATTCCAGGCTGCATTCTACATGAACTACAGAATGAACCGGCACCCAACCTAAGTACCATGTTCAATCATAGCCTCACCTCAGGCTTTGTACCCACTGAATGGCACACAGCGATGGTTATCCAACTCCACAAAGGGGGAGCCACCACAGACCCAGGGAACTACCGCTCCATTAGCCTGATGAGCCTGGTCTGTAAGGCCATGGAACGTATCATCATGGAACTTATAAACAAAGACATTGGTAATCTCCAAACTCTGGAACCCACCCATTTCAGGTTTGTAAAAGGCAGATCATGTCTCCTAAACCTTATAGACTTCTTTGAAGCAGTCACCAAAGCCGTAGATGAGGGTAAGGTGGTTCACACAGCCTATCTAGATCTTGCCAAAGCTTTCAACGCCATATCCCACTCTGAAATTATAGATAAACTCACTAAACAAGGTATAAATCCCTATGTCACAAGATGGGTTGCCAACTGGCTCACTGACAGAACCCGCACTGTGAAAGTCGCAGACTCCAAATCCGACTTTAGACCAGTGACAAGTGGAGTACCACAGGGTTCAGTCCTGGGTCCTTTCCTGTTTGGTATCTACTTCTCTGAAGTACAGGCTAACACCAAAGGTCTTTGGCTGATGAAGTATGCAGATGACTGCAAACTAGGAGCCATAATTGAAACTCCTAATGATTTGGACATTCTACAAAAGAGCCTCACTGAAACAGATGCCTGATGTCAAAGCCATGGCCTCAAGCTCAATGCCAAAAAGAGCATTGTCATCCCCTTTGGTAAAAACTCTGTACCCATGAAGTACAACATAGGCGGCAGTATTAACACCAAAAGTGTGATAAGAGACCTTGGGACACAGGTGGACAGTAGTCTCTCCTTTGATAACCACATCTCTACAGTAGTCAGGAAATCCTTCTACATGGCACACCTCATCACAAAAGGTTTCTCATGCAGAAAAAAAGAGGTGATTGTTCCCCTCTACTCATCACTCATTAGACCCATCATAGAGTACAACGCCCCTTTTGGTATGTACCTCACAAGACATCTACAACAACTAGAAAGGCCACAGAAATACCTCACAAAGAAGATTACCAGCCTCAAACAGATCCCCTACTCAGACTGTCTCAAAAAGCTCCAGCTTTACTCTGTCGCATGTTGCCTACTCAGAGGTGATCTCTGCCTAACATACAAAGCTATGTCAAACCCAGAGCTGTTGGACATGCTCCATTTAAAGAAATCCCAATCCCTCCAAGCTACATGCTCTATGGACCTAAACCTTGTCACTACAATAAACAGAATATGCCGGGGGGATGGATTCCTGTCCCAGAGACTTCTCCTACTCTGGAATAAACTGCCTATCTATATCAAACAAAGCTCCTCATTAGCACTCTTCAAGAAAAATCTTGATGATTGGATGGGAAATAGGAAACTCACCCTGGGGATCACTTCTGTGGCTCTGTTAGACAGTGGCACAGGAAAATTATTTTCTTGGGTGGCGAAAGCCAGGGTACCTTTTTGGCTGGGCTTATATAGGCCCTAGGGCCAATAGCCTAGTACCTACCTATGAACCTATGAACCTATGAAGCTGCAGACCTGATACCAGGCTCTCCTTTTGTATTAATACCCCAATGGAGACCATCTGTTCTCAAATAGGATATTATATTAGGGCCTGCCCATAGGTTATGTGTAAGTACTAGGCAATTAGTCTGCCGATCATTACAAGTCTAGACATAAAATCCATGAAAAACTCCCACCATTCTCAAGGAAGCCAAGCTAAAATAGACTGGGAAGAATTTGAGACTGCCCATCCAGTTATCTTGGATTACCTTGAAGGTAGCAAGGTTGCTAGTCAGTTTGACATATAGTAGAAGTTTGTCCTAGAAATGAGAAATACATTGGGATATGAGATTCTATACAGAAATAATAGGCCATTCAGTGGGCTGTCTGGCCCAATATATATGCATGCACTTTCTCGCATACAAAGGCGCTCACACACACACACACACACACACACACACACACACACACACACACACACACACACACACACACACACACACACAAACACAGACACATACTCACACAAACACACACACTTGGACATGCATTTATGTACATTGTATATTTTTTGTGTGGTTATTTTTTTATGCCATTCTTTTAAATGACTGTCCAACTATAGACTGGGAAACTTACATCACCAGTAGTGCACAAGCACAGATATTCCTGAACTTTGTCACTAAAAATGTTCTGAAATCATTAGTCAGAGTACCCATATCTTGGATCTTGTCCTTAGCATCTTGCACTGTCCCTTGGGTATCTTCATCACTTGTTAGGTCTGACCATAAAGCAGTCTCCTTTGAAATAAAATTGAAACCTGAGAGCCCTTCCACCCAAAGTACATTAAGAAATTTCTTTAAGACAAACTATCCACTCCTATGTGATACATTGTCAAGCTTCAAATCCCCACTAAACCCAGTTAACTCCCTTAATATGCAGAAACATATACCACCACACCATAAAAGCATAAAAACATCTGCAAAGATGCAGTTCTACCTCACAGAAACAAGTGCAGGGCAAACTCTGAAACAAACCCATATGGCAGAACCATAACATCAACAAGATTTATAATAAGAAGAAAAGAATTTGACCAACAGTAAAACAACTAATTCCCAGAATGTTGGAGCCCTTGTGACTGAAATAAACAAATCAGGAATTTAATAAAATCCAGCAAGGCCAACTTTGAGAATGATGCCTTATTACCAACAGAAAATGATTGATTTTAGCAATTGCCCTTGCTTCTGATGTCAGTCCAAAGTGGTACAATATTTGACAGCCTGGCAGGAAATGTTTGAGAGACCACACTGATTTTCCAGTGCTGGTCTGTACTTATCCCCTGTAGGCTTTTGGATATTGGAAAATGTATTTTCCATCCCCACAAATTTGATAAATCTCCTGATTTAATTGAATGGATGAAGAAATATCTGATGGTGGTACTGCTGAATGCTAGAAGTCTTAATAAGAAACTTAACTCCCTGCAAGCCTTCCTCTACATGGAGAGTGTAGACATCTGTGTAATAACATAGACATGGTTTAAAGTCACTAAGACTACGTCAGCAATGAAAGGTTATAATGCCTTTCACACTTTAAGACTAGTTACTGCACAGGAGGGAACTTAAGGTTGAGGAGTCCCATTCTATATTAAAATCAACCTCACATCCAGACCAGTTAAATTGTATGACCCACCAGAGCTCATACATGTGTGGTTTACCAGAAGTAGGGTCTCGCACCATATACTTGCAACCTATACTTCCTACTCCATGTCCCAGGAAACCCATACTTCCTATCTCAATGTACTAGAGTTCATCACAGTTCAACCTCATACTATATTCATGGGGGATCTCAACTATCCTTCTATAAATTGTGAATCCATCACCACTCCTAATGCACAAGCCCAGTGATTCTTAAACTTTCTTAATACTAACATCCTTGAACAGTTAGTTCATTCTCCTACCAGGGGTATAAACATCCTTTCAAATCCACCAGCAGGTATAGAAGAAAAACAACAAAGCCAGTAACCAAGAACAGTTTAATCACTCTGACGTCTTGGCACAAATGCCTTCAAGGAGTATAACAAATCTAAAACCACCTGCCTAATATATACTAAACATATCAATTAACACTTAACTAATTAGTAATTACATTAATTACATTAATAATCAAATAAAACATTAATAATCAAATAAAAACATGACAATTACACTCCATATTCATTCCTTTAGGAGCTAAGGTATCAAACTTTAAAATATATACAGATTCTTTATATAAAAGCATGTTCTTCAAGTTAATCACCTCACCAGACAAATTGTCTGTTTTTTCTAGAATAGTTCCTTTCCAACCCGCAGCCTTCCCTTCATGCATTTTATAAAAATGTTTAGCCGCTGAACTCTCCTTTCTGTTCTATATCACAGATGTGTTCCGGCAACGTCACTTTACATGCCCTTTTTGATTCACCACATACAATGTGTTACAAGGGCATTTCAGGGCATAAATAATGCCCTCTGTGTCACATTTAAAATGACCCTTGATTCTAAATTTTATACCATTAATCTTATCAAAGCTAGAGACTACATATGTGCAAGCCTTACATTTTGCTGCTTTATTTTGATTCATCTTCTGTCTGAATTAGCTTTCCTTAATTAAAAAAGGTTTTATAAGTTTACACCCTTACTTGTCAGGATGAAGGGCTTTAAGAGCTCTCACAACATCCTGGTCTAGAAAGACAACTGTCAACTTGTTCTGGCCCAGGCTCATGAGGGTAGTTTCACTGTGCCTTACAACACAGTCATTGATTACTAAAACATTTCCTAGAGAGAATGCACCTGCTATAAGCATTATGGAATTGGGCATGAACCCATATAATTCACTGAAGCTTGCAGATGGCACGTGTTGTTGATGAAAATATGTGGCCTAGTAGCTGAGATTGTTTAGATTTAATACTAGGAGACTTGGGAGGTGACTTCTTAACCACATTGTGATAATTACAAATACTGATGGTGGGTTGTGGTGGTATGTGTGTTGCTTATAAAATGTGCAATGCTGGGAGGAGGAATCCTCCAGATTCATTAAGGTCTCACGTTTCACAAACTGAATTATGCTGCGGGAACACTAATATAGTGTTGGTAACTGAGGTTGAATAGCTGCAAACATCATAAACTAATAGCACAGGCTTTTTTTAAATCAAGTTGCTTCTTAGTGCAATAATGATTTTAACTGTGTCTGTTACAGGATCAGGTGGATTTTCTGAACTTTCCTATATGCTTTGATTTTAAACTGGTTAAAGTGTTATCTGGTGATGTTCATATCAATGAAGATGAATTTCCTGTTTGCTATTTTCCATAGGAAATTACTGCTGATGTAGTTTCTAAGTGTATATCAGACATGATTCCATTCTTTAGAAGATCTAGCATTGTGTTTGGGTAACTGTGAAATTGGTATTTATAAGTTTAGGGATGTGAATAGACTTGTCCTGTTCAATTGTTACAATTCTATTCTATTATATTGTCTATTATTCTTTCCTTATTGTCTTTTAGTCACAATTGACCCATTAAGGACATCAAATGTTTCAGCTACATGGCTTCTGAAAGCCTGTGACTGTTTTATAGTTAATAAAAATGACAAGAAAAACCCGTGCAAGCTGGAGTTTTTAATGTGTATTTCCTTAAACCTCCTGTAATGGAGGCCTGTGGGATATATGCAAATGACCCCTTATGGACATCAAGTGTTTCAGCTACATGGCTTCTGAATGTCTGTGACTTTAATATTTTTATGTCTTTATGGTTACTAACATTCAGGCCAATAAAGCCAAACCCAACTAGCTGTGTACATGTATATTTTAGCAATTTGTATTGACCTTATCAGCATAGCATAAGTGGATAGTTTGGCTAATCCAGCTGATGTCTTTAAAAATTACACTGTATGCAAAGTATCCACAACTAACATCCAAACCAAATGGCAAACAGGTCACACAGACAAACCATTCATTAAAAATAACAAGAAAAAACCCCAGCCAAGCTAGAGTTTTCACTCTGTGATACCTTAAACTTCCTGTAATGGAGACCAATGAGATATGTGCAAATGACTTCTCAAGGACATCAAGTATTTCATCTACATGGCTTCTGAATGTCCATGACTTTTTTTTACTTTTTAGGTCTTTATGGTTACATTCAGGCCAATTAAGCCAAACCACACTAGCTGTGGACATGCCTGTTTCAGCCTTTTTTTGACCTCTTCAGCACAGCATAAGTGGATAGTTAGGCTATATTTCAACAACATAGGGTCTTTAAACCCAGCTGATGCCCTTCAATATTAAGGTACCAAAAGCACAGATTTATACTGGAAACACCGAAGGCCTGATATCTTAAAAACTGTGTCACAGGCATCACAAGGGATATGCAAACTTAATTTCCTTTGAACTGCAATTTTCATATCATCCTGGTGAAGATGACAAAATGCATTTTTCAACCTAAAGAGAAGCTCTGCTGCATTAACAAACTTAAATGCCTCATCAATGCTGGACATACATTCCTTTAAACATCCCTGAAACATAACAAAATGTTGTACTATTTTCAGTTCTAATGTTTCCTTTCTGAATTTGAAGAATCCAATACCAGTATCCATGAGTTACTTTAATATATAATATGTGCTGTGTAAGTTACTATCAAAAAAAATGTTTGCTGATGTCTAGGTGGCTGATAACAACTCCATGTTGACTTAATATTTGTCAATTTGTATTTGTATGAAATAAGCAATAAAACTGATTTCCCTATACCTAGCTAAAATCTGCCTCCACTTTATCATGTAAGTGTTATTGACAAGGTGAAGTGATAATCAGAAACAGTACTATAAGCAAGCTACATCATGGTCATAGGACAAAAGTGGGTGCATGCCCACTCAGGTTTCTTGAATTGCTATTATTTTTAAACAGTGGATATCAGAATCAGAGTAGAAAAGTCATGCCTATGCTTATATGGAGATATGAGGCAACTACTTGCACACCTGGGTTTCCAGACTTACAGGTAGTTGTAGTTTGCCTGCATGCACTAATTGATTAATTGATGCAGCAAAAGTTAATCACAGTCTGTGTAAGTTTTCTGTTACCTTTCCTCTCATTAGTTATACTACAAAACTGACCCATCAAGTATTGCACCAACTGTGCACTTTCTACAGCCAGTGCATATTCCCTGGTTCTCTGCTTTACCATTTGGCTACAGCAGCAAATATAGTTAGAACTTTATATGTTTCAGATCTGTAGGAATTTGTTGCTATACTAGTTAGGTTCATAGGTGTATACTAGGCTAATGGTCCTGGAGCCTTTACAAGCCTAGCCCATAGAAGTGCCCTGGCATTGTGCAACCCAACGTTAATTCCCAGTGCCTCTATCAAGGTGAGCCACTGGAGTGATCCCAGGGTGAACTTTCTATTACCCATCCATTCATCAAGATTTCTCATGAAGAGGGCCTGTGAGGTGCTCTGCTAGATGTGTATGGGAAGTCTATTCCAGAGCATGGGAGTTTTCTGGGTTATGAACCTGTCCCTCCAGCATGTTCTGCTGATTGTGGTAATGAGGTTGATGTCTCTGGAGCTTGTGGTGTGGAGTTATTGGGATTTCGTTAGATGTAGCATTTCTAACAGGGCTGAGTCAGACATGACTTTGTAAGTCAAGCAGAGATTGTATCTTAGTAGATTATATGAGACAGAGAACAGCTGGAGTTTTTTGAGTCTATCCATCTAGGACATGCATTTAAGACCTAGGGTCCTCTTCATGAGGTACTTTTGTGGCATCCCCAGCTGTAGCAGTTGTCTAGTGAGGCACATGACAAATGGGGCATTATACTCTATGACTGGTCTAATGAGGTAAGAGTAGAGAGAAGTTACCTCTTTCTTCATGGATGCAAAACCCTTGGTAATGAGATATGCCACATAGAAGGACTTTCTGACCACAGTGGCAATGTGGTGGTCAAAGGAGAGGTTGCTGTCAACTTGTGTCTCCAGATCTCTTATAATGCCTTCAATGTTTGGTGGGCTCTCATCGATGTGGTAATTAGTGGGAAATGAGTTTTTCCCAAAGGGGATGACGTCGCATTTTTTGACATTAAGCTTAAGGCCATGGTTTTGACACCAATCATTGGTCTCAGTGAGGCTTTTCTTTAGGATGTCTGCATCACTTGGGGAGTTAATAATGGCTCCCAGCTTGCAGTCATCTGCAAACATGGTCATCCAGAGTCCCTCTGTGTTGGCCTGGACTTCTGAGAAGTAGATGCCAAACAGTAAAAGGCCCAGGACCAATCTCTGTGGACTCCACTTGTGACTGGTCGGCAGTCTGACTTGGAGTCTGCTGCTATCACACTGTGGGTTCCATCTGTGAGCCAATTTGCAACTCACCTAATGATATAGGGGTTGATGCCTAATTTTGTGAGTTTATCAATGATTCCTGAGCGAGGAATGGTATCAAAGGCCTTGGCCAGATCAAGGTAGGCTATATGAACTGCCTTGCCTTCATCCACAACTCTGGTGACTGACTCAAAGAAGTCAACCAGGTTGAGCAGGCATGATCTACCTTTCACAAAACCAAATTGCATGGGATCTGGAGTTTGGAGATCCCCTATATCCTTGTTAATTAGGTCCATGATGATGATGATGTGCTCCATAGCCTTACATATCAGACTCATCAGGCTAATGGGGTGATAATTTCCAGGGTCTGTAGTTGCTCCTACTTTATAGAGAGGGATAATTGTAGTAGTGTACCATTTTGTAGGGAGAAAGCCTGAGGTGAGGCTGTGAGTGAATAGGGTACACAGATGTGATGCCAGTTCACTTTGTAATTCATGTAGAACACAGCCAGGAATTTTGTTGGGTCCCATAAAAGCTGTATTCTTGGCCTTGGACAAAGCAGCTTTAACCTGTGCTGCAGTAATGCTGGGTGCCTGGCCTTTTTCTGGTATTGGGATTGGTCCTTTAAGGGGGGAGAGAGGGGTAAAGTTGGTACTGAATCTGTTGTCCAGTATGTTGGCAATATCTCTTGGCTCAGTATAGTATAGTATTGCTGTGGAGATTCTTAATATAACTATAGAAGGCTATGTGGTTGGTTTTAGTTTCTGCCACAATTCTGTCTTCATAGCTGGCTTTGGAGGTTTTGATGAGGGATCTCAACATTTTGTTGAGGCTAATAAGAGAGGTTTTCCAGTCTTGGGACTTCACCTTTTTCTGCAACAGTTGCTTCCTTCTGTTGTAGAGTTTATTAATGGCAGCTGACCCCCAGAGTGGCTTCCTTTTTTTGGAGGAGAGTGTCTTGGTTCTGTTGGGTATGGCTAGTTCCATGCATTTATGTACGTGTTCGTATAGTGCATTGGTGCATGATTCGGTGGTCATGCATCTAGTTTCCATTGGCATTGGTGCTGTGAAGTTAGCCATCTCTGTTTTTAGGAGTCCAAAGTCAGCTTTGGAGAAGTTTATCATGGTAGATACCTTTGTGGGGGTGTGGAGGAGATGTGGATTTCCATGGTGATTAGTTTGTGGTTGGATATAACCAGGGAGGAATTGACTATTGGTGTAGAGCAACAGTTGCCCATGTTAGTAATAACCAGGTCAAGGATGTTGCTTTCTCTAGTGGGGGTAAGAATGAGCTGTTCTAGGGCACTGGAATTGATGAATTCCAGGAAGTGGTGGGCCAGTGCATTGGTACATGAGTAGTTTTCCCAGTTGATAAAGGGGTAGTTGAAGTCACCTAGTATGAGAGTGTTGGGGTGGATCTTAATAGTTTCCGGGGTGTTTAGGAATGTGGAGTGTGAGTCTTAGGACATGGTTGGGGACCTGTAGCAGACTACGACCTGAATTGCTATCTTACCCAATATTAGTTGTACCTGGAGTATCTCAGATGCAATATGCTGGGCTACTAGTCTGGAGGTGTACATATCCTTTATGAATATGGAGACACCACCACCTTTGGAGCTTTAGTCCATGTTCTGGGGCTGAAAGGTGTGGAATGAGTTATAGCCTGGTAGCACAGTAGTGCTTTCTGCTGCTTTAAACCAGGTCTTCGTTGCAGCAGAAATGTCAATGTTCTCCATTTTGAGGAGTGCTTCAAGTGAGTGCATCTTGAGATTTAGACTTCTAGCGTTGAGCAGCATGATCCTCAGATTGCATTTATTTATAGTTGTTATAGTGGCAATTTGGTCTATGGAACACTGTCTAAAAAAGCACTATAGGGGTGGCAAGAGCCTTAGCCAGTACCTAGAATCCCAAGGGGTGACAGATGCAGGCCACCTCTCTGGGAAAGCATCAAGGTCTGTCAATCATGTCATCCCAAGCAGACAGATACTGGATCCCCTCAGAGTGGCACCAGAAACTTAGCCAATTGTTGAAGTCAATCATTTTCTCTTTGTGCTGCAGTATCATTCTGGGCAAAGATAGGATGCTTCTCAGGGCTAGGGTTATACCTGCCTTGGCCACATAATCTGAGAACTCCACCATGTCTCTTTTCATGTATTCCAGGGAGGTGCATCTCAGGTCATTCACACCCACATGGACAATGACAGAGTCATACTTGTACTTGTTGTGGAGTGACCTGAGTATGTGTGGTATGTGTCAGATTCAGGCACCTGATAGACAGCTGACTGTTACCTCCTCCTTATTCAACCTAGTGAGTGGGACATCAGTGTGCGTCACTATCGAGTCACCTATGATTATTGTATTGGGCAAGCTGTTTTGCCTTAGGGGCTTAGGGTGAGGGGCACACTGTGTAGGTGAGCTATGTGTCTTGTGGTCTGTGCTGTGTTGTGGTGGTCGAGTGAGTTTCTGCCTTGGCAGTCTCTGCTGTTGGGGTAGATTTCTATTGAGAACCTCCACCAAGGTGGGTGTATGTTTTGTGTTTCTAAGTGAGGGCTGTGATGGTAGGTGTTCTGGAGGGCTATGTGTTCCATGTGGTGTGGGGCAAGTGTTGACCTTCTCCTCTTGATGAGCTATTCTGGTCTTGGCTGGAGAGTGCATGGCTTCCAATTTGGAGATATAAGCGCATCTCTCACAAGTCTGAGTGTTGGCAGGTAAGAGGAGAGGGTTATCTGTGTACATGTGGCAGCTGCTATACTGCCTCAGAAAGCCCAAGTTCACCAGGTTAATAGGAGAAATCACAGAAAACTTACCTTTAGACATGCCAGGTGGGATGGTCATCATTACTGAGTACTGGAGCTGTTTCTTTATAGGACGTCTAGTGCTGATAGCACTTATGTGTGCTACAATAATTGCTACAAAAAGCCTGATGAAGTGGTAGGTGAATAAGCTAATTAAAATGCAAGAGAAGAGATCTAGCAAGATCTTAGGGAAAAGCTGAAGAGCAGACTTTCTGGCACCAGTAATATACTTTAAATGCAGGGCAAGCTAGCACACTTCAGTGTGTAGCAATATTAAAGTGAGTACAGTTAAAATAAATGCAGTTAAATGAGAAAAAGACTTAAATCAAGTACAGAAAGCAGTATAATCAGTAAAAAAAAACAAAATGGAGGCACTGAAAGTCTCTCTTTCTCCTTTCTGTTGCTCTTGCAGTCTGCAGGATGCCAAAACAGGATCTGCAGACCTTAAACAAGCACAAACCCAAGCAAACATGAACATTTAAACCAAAAAGTTGAAAGGGATAGAAAAACTGCCCAAACGGCCAATAAACTACAATTTCATAGCCATAAACCACTCCTCTTGTGGTAGATAGGCTACCTAGTGCTTACCACTTCCACGAATAAGCTGGAAGGCTTGTTTCTAACACAGAAAGGTCTGGGGAACTCAGAAATTTACAAAACAGTCATGGATATTGCAAATCTGTACTCTAGTAACAGGAAAGGCAGTAAACAAGCTTAAAACTTTGTTTTTGTTATTGTTTTTGTTTTTATTTTTTGCAAAGAAAAAAAAAACAGTTAACTTGTACTTAAAACCATGCAGCTGAAGCTCTGGATGCTGCAGACCTGTATTTAGACTATGCTACTCAATTATAAGGTTAAGAACTCAGTAAGAAAAAACTTACAATAAAGCACAGATTAATCACTTATAGTCAAAAGAATAGCACTTGCAATATAAAAAATACAGTTAAACAGCAACAAAATGTAGTAAAATGTAGTTAATCAGTAGTGAATTGCAGTAGATAGCAATGAAATATACTTAATGAGTAGATTGCTTTGAAACAATAGCTCACAAATCACAACAGTAACAGACAGCACTGATAAAGCAGTGATTCAGTAGAATACTGTCATCACCTTAGTGAGGCTACCAACAAGCAGTAACAAATATGGCAAACATCAAAATGAAGTAGAAAGTGGTACAGTTTTTTTTTTTTTAGTAGAAAGTGAAGAGACAGAAGATAATGCAATATTTCAAGGTTCAGAAGCTAAAGGGGTGGGCCTTTACTAAGTTTTCACTATAAACAGTAGAATGAGCTGATGCAATATGCCTGGAGGGAGTTTCCAGTATCAACTTTATACCAGAGGCGGGCAACTCAAAGCCACTAAGATTTAAGACCACCACAACAACTGGGCAGGTGGGTATGAAAAAAAAAACAGTTGCACATGTTACAGAGATATATAGTAAAACAGAAGTACAGAAGGCAATTGAAAATAAACACATCTTTTTTGCAATATCACAGCAGGGCAAAAGGCAGATGGCCAGTCTCTCTTCAGCTTTAGACAGCTTGAGCAAACAAGTATTTCTAGTTTAAAACACTGGCTATTAAATGCAGAGAAACAGAAACCAGCCCAATTATCCAATCAAAAATAACAGTTGTGCAGAAATCCTTTTAGCTAGATTAGACCAGACTGATTTACTTCCTGCCACAAAGAAAAACAGCTAGGCCTCTCCAGACAAAAGACTTCACTATAAGCTGACAAGGTCACAATCAGTAACAGATATTCATCTCTATCAGACAACAAAAAGGAAACTAGAAACAGCTGCACCGATTGCAAAAACAGTTGTAGCGGTTACAGAGATATGTAGTAAAACAGAACTGCAGAAGACAATTGAAAATAAACACTTATCTTTTTCCAGTATCACAGCAGGGCAAAAGGCCGAAGGCCAGTCTCTGCAGCTTTGAACAGCTTGAGCAAACAAGTATTTTTGGTTTAAAACACTGACTATTAAAGGCAGAGAAACAGAAACCAGCCCAATTATCCAATCAAAAATAACAGTTTTGCAGGAATGCTTTGAGCTAGATTAAACCAGACTGATTTACTTCCTTCCACAAAGAAAAACAACTAGGCCTCTCTAGACAAAAGATTTCACTACAATCTGAAAGGGTCACAGACAGTAACAGATATTCAGCTCTAGAAGAGAATGAAAAGGAGACTAAAAACAGTTGCAACAATTGCAAAAACAGTTGTAGAGATTACAGATATAGGTAGTAAAGCAGAAGTGCAAAAGACAATTGAAAATAAACACGTATCTGTTTAATATCATAGCAGGGCAAAAGGCAGAAGGCCAGTCTCTCTGTAGCTTTGAATATGTTGAGCAAACAAGTCTGCTGTATGTGTGAGGCTAGTGTGGGCAAGTTAACAGCACCACAATAATGACAGAGTCATTAGTATATTGATGCAAGTTTACAATGTTTGTGTAAAGATGGATATCATTTGTAGAGACAGTAAAAAGCAGTGTTCTAAGATACTATTAGTTTGGATTTGGGGGGATATAGCAGCATTCCAGCATATCAAACTTCGGAACAGAAAAAACAAAAAATAAAACTCCAAAAGAGTGCTTTCTGGACCAGCAGGTTACAGTTTCCAAGTGCGATGGCAAATAAAGCACAATGATGAAGAAAGATACCAAGAATGTCAAAATTTCCACTTTTATTTAAGCTCTAAAATTCAGGCTTTTCGTCAGATACATGCCGACTTCTTCAGAAATAACGTCAAACATTTAAAACTCAACCACATGGTTTAAATACAACCTTATGAAAGTCACCTGATTCACCTCATTCACTCAAACCATTCAAGTTCATTTAGTCCCACATTCATAACTTTGATGTAAAAGCTCGTTTTTTAAAAAAATCTTCGTATACAATAGCAAGTACACTAACTTAGAAGTCACCCATATATGCTAATCTGCCAATGTAAATAAACAAAAACAATTCTACGCGATGTACCTGCACCGCGAAAATAAAGGTAAAAATAATAACATACATCCTGTTGTTTCGCCTAGGTTGAAGCATTAAAAACAAATAAAAAACTAATGAAAAACTAAAAAAATCCATCCTGACTGGCGATCCGGTATAAATCACAGCAATATTATTCATTGACAACATATGTATCTTGACCGGTATAACATTTGGTTACCATACTAAATACTGACAATTGAACAAATAAATATAAATTGATAGATAAACTAAAACAGCTTACCCTGGTCAGCATTGCAATTTGATTACAACTAGCATATAAATAAATATGTCATGTCAATACAATGACTACTGAAAAAGAAATATAAAATGATAGACTATACCAAAATGACACTTTAATGTCTTCAAACCACTCGTAGGTAGAATCTTAAACTCTTCCCCTAATTTAAAGACATAGTGCTACGCCTAAAAAGTAAATAAATAAATGACCCTTTTCAAAAATGTTATATGCTTTCTCAATGGTAGCAACCATGAGAAATAAAAGGGCTAAACACCCGTTAAACTTGTTCAGCCCACTCCATCTAGGCAAAGAAGACCATCATCTAGCCACCCAGTAAATGGTCACTGAGTATTAGATAATTAAACAAAAAATATTTAACAAACAAATAATAATATGAACTGATAAACCTGTGAAAGGAATAAATACAAAAGCCCCAAGAATAACCTACCTGTGCTGAATACTTATATGAACCAAGGGAATCCAGTTAATAACAATGAAAAACATTTGAATAACCAAACCTAATAAACAAACTGCATTCAATCATATTGATAATAAAAATAATAATTCTAACATACTGATAAAAAATATTCAGAAAAATTATTATATATATAAAGACCAGTCATAGCCTATGGGGCAATGAACAAACCTATTATCTATTCACTTGCTTTAATTTTAAAAGGCATGTCAAAGCCAAAGAACCATTGATGCCAGGTGTATGGCACGCATCCAATCTTAGTTGCCATACCAACTCTCTATATTCCAACAAAAGGGATAAAGGACCTCCCCTACCATCAGATTTAACCTGGTCTATTACATAAAACTGGAAAGTGTGATTTGGATTGTCCAAAATATGTTTGGTCAGGGCATTCTCCTTTTTGCCTTTTCTCATGCCATATAAATGTTCATAAATGTGTTCCTGCAATTTTCTGTCGGTCTTCCCAACATAGAACGTTGAACAACAAATACATTGGGCTATATATACCTTTTGTGAACTTAGGCAATTGTATCTTCCCTTACTAAAATATACAAATCTCTTATTGAGTGCCTAGATCCCGTCTTTATGTACCTGCAGTATCGGCACATATTACATTTAAACATGCCATCCCAGGAACTGAATGACAATGTTTTCCTCTGTAAAATACCCTTGAGATTAGAACTCCTTCTAAATACTATTCTTGGATGTTCTACAATGGACCTATTCAATGAATCATCTTGGACTATTAAATTCCAATTTTTCAATATAATTGAAAATAATTCTTTAGCGTCCATACTAAACGTCAATATAAAACTATTGAACATAGTAGTAGCTGGAACTCTGGGCTTACCATTGATCTCCTGCACTAAGGGGTCTAGGCTAAAAATAGGTAAATAAAACCCGGAAGCCCTTTTAATCCGGACTTCTTCTACTAAGTTGTTAATTAGGTCTATAGGATATCCCCTGTTCAAGAACAAGTTGGACATGAAAGAACATTCCTCCAAAAAAATCACATTCTCGGGTTACCATGCGGGCTGCCCTAACCAATTGTCCTTTGATAATGGACCTTTTTTGGGAAAATGGATGACAGCTGTTAAAATGTACATAGCTATTAGAAAAGGTCTCTTTTCTATATATCTTAGCTATAAAATGTCCATTTTCAAGATCTTTCATAAGGTCAATATCTAAATAGGTTACCCTATCAATGCTATGACTGTAAGTAAAACTGAGAAATTCAGAAGATGCATTGAACAACTCCATTAGCTTGAGCACTGTCTCATTATTACCATTCAAGATGATAAAAATATCATCCAAAAATCGGGTATACAGGGAGACAGTCTCCAAAAATAGGGGATTGGGAAAGATGAAAGTTACCTCCCAATACGCCAGCACCAAATTGGCTACACTAGCTCCACATGGGGATCCCATCGGCACCCCTACTAACTGATGAAAAAATCTGTTGTTGAAAAAAACATAGTTGTGAGTCACAATGATATCCAGTAATTCACTAACAATCTGGATTTCATTCAATGGAGCTTTTTTTCATGTTAGCATAGCCAGAATCCAGTCTAGGGCTACTGAGCAAGGAATGGAAGAATATAGGTTTTTCACGTCAACAGTTAAAAAATGACTATCCTCACTGTATGTAGTCTTATTAATCTTAGAAAGGAAAGACCAAGAATCTTCTGAAATCTGGGGCTCACTGGATACATATCTCTTCAGGATGGTATCGACAACTTTTGCGCAGGCATATTTAATGCTGCCCCTAGCACTGACTAGTGGGTGCATAGGTGGGTCACAAGGGTCCTTATGGATCTTAGGAGATCCAAAAATGGTAGGAATTATATACTTCAGTAACAATATATAATTAAGCAAATCTAAATCTATGGTTCCGTTGATAAACATGTCTCTAAAGTAGTCTGACACTCTCGAGTTACCCGTGTATACTTCATTCCTGGATATCTCAGTGTAGGTATCACAACTGAGCATAATTTCCATTTTCTTGACATAATCCTCTTCATTCATGACAACCAACCCTCCTCCCTTGTCAGGTTGCATGACTCTAACTGAAGAGTTGGCTAAGGACTCTAATAATACTTTTTCTTATCTACTAATATTGGTTTGTTCCCTGTAATATCGTACAGGATGATTTAAAATGTGTCTCATGTCCAGTTCACAAACTTGTTCAAAAACTTTTAGAGCAGGGAGAAGAGGTGGATTATAAGTACTAGATATAAAAAAATAACTTTTGTCACTAGTAAAGTTTCCCAAAAGTACCTGAAGATTTAATTTTATAACAAATAATTTTAGATCAATAATAGATGATGCTAGATTGGCACGTTTAGAAGGGACAAAGGAGAATCCCTTAGCCAACAAGTCTACTAACTCCTGTTCAAGGTGAAAGTCTGAAAAGCTGTAAATTTTGAAATCCCTTCCAGTATTATACACAATAGTGCTAGATTTCATACAGTTATGTTCAAAAACTTCCGAAGACAAAACTAATTCCTCTTGTTCCTGGATCGGTTGTTGTTCCTCCGGCCCTGGTCCGACAGAAGAGATGAGGCTGGGTCCCGAAAATTCGGGACTTCTCTTATGTCATTGGAAATTGTGGACTTTTGTTGGTCCGCTAATCTCTCACTGCGTCTAATGGAATCCGTAGTTTCCTGGGCATCAGTGAGAGGAGGTTCCAAGGAATTGGACTCCTGTCTTCTGTCCATGTCCGAGGTCCTAATGGTAGTACCTCGCTCCGGTCTCCATGTTTTGAAAGATAAAAAATTCCCCTGGGATACAGGAGGTTTGGGATAAGCCATACCTTCTTTATAGGCTTTGACATCTCTATTTAATTTTTTAGTCTTGGTTGCCATTAGTTTTTTTATTTGTTCATCAATACTGGTGTAGGTCCGATCATAGTCGAATCTATTCCTATGGGAATTAAGATCACTTTTAATCTCCCCATCCAATTTGGTAATATCCAATATTAAGTTTTTAGCTGCCTGTTGATAATGTTTGCATATGAGCTCCATGAGTTCAAACCCATGTTTGTCAAACAATTGGGTTAACTCAAGATGGAATCCTCCAGGCCTGTAGGATATTGCCAGGATCTAAGGCCTTTAGGGACCACCCCAGCTCATTTGCATTCACCAAAGTAAACAATTTCTAACTGAATCTTCCTTAACTTTATACGATTCTGATCAATAACATTTAATTTGAAAGGTAAATCAGAGACCCCTTCACTTCCTTGTTCGTGTACTTCATTTACACCATTATTCAAAAAAGAAAAGGAGCGATTTAACCGTATATTTAAATTAGGTGTACTTTGTGCATTAGATTCTGGTGCAAGCCTACTGCTTGGTACTAGAGGTAACCGACCATCATCCCTCTGGTAGTAGTCTGAATATCCGGATGGTGGTCGTCCGTTGGTGCAGGACCAAGCTTATTGTGGGAAATTTCATCTCTAAAACCAACTGTAGCTCTAGGTGCAAAAGAAGGACCACCAGAAACATGCCCTCCGTTGACTGACCCAGAAGGGTTAGGTGCCTGTTGAGAGCTCAAAACCTCATCCAAACTTGATGAAAGATCAGTAACTTTTTGAGATAACAACTCAATTAGCTGGGTTAAATTACCCTGTTCTCTTACGGTATCAGTTCCCAATGGTGAAACCGGAACCGCATCCATGTCACAAACTGCTTCACAAACCATGGAACAGAAAAAACAAAAAAATAAAACTCCAAAAGGGTGAGTTCTGGACCAGCAGGTTGCAGTTTCCAAGTGAAATGGTAAATAAAGCACAATGATGAAGAAAGATACCAAGAATGTCAAAATGTCCACTTTTATTTAAGCTCTAACATTCTGGCTTTTCCTCAGCTATAAGCCGACTTCTTCAGAAATAACGTAAAACATTTAAAACTCAACCACATGGTTTAAATACAACCTTATGAAAGTCACCTGTTTCACCTCATTCACTCAAACCATTCAAGTTTTTTAGTCCCACATTCATATCTTTGATGTAAAAGCTCATTTTTTAAAAAAATCTTCATATACAATAGCAAGTGCACTAACTTAGAAGTCACCCATGTATGCTAATCTGCCAATGCAAATGAACAAAAACAATTCTACGCGATGTACCTGCACTGCGAAAATAAAGGTAAAAATAATAACATGCATCCTGTTGTTTCGCCTAGGTTGAAGCGTTAAAAACAAATAAAAAACTTATGAAAAACTAAAAAATCCATCCTGACTGGCGATCCGGTATAAATCACATATTCACGCCTGCAGGAAACTGAAAACAAGGGATGCACCCTCAGTATGGAAGAGAATGGGTTAAGAGAAGAGCTGATTTAATAGACGAAAACAGATATATCAAGATCAATGAGAGAAATAGACCGCGGAAGGTTAATAAAACCCCAAAAGTCAGAAGCTTGATAAAACAAATGAACACAGTAATTAGGACTGTCCATAGAGATCCATACAATACAACAGATGTAAACAGAATATATTACTGTGCTGTTAAATTAATAACTGATAAAGTTCTACCGCAGGAACATAGTGAGGGAAAAGAGGGGGTGAAAGCAAATACCATCATGGAAATATCGAATAGAGAAAACTATAAAGCAGCTAAGACAAGAAGTGTCATTGTTAGAAGATTATAGAAGAGGGAACAGATCGACAAAAATATTAAGAAAGATAGATGTGATAAAAGCAATGTGCAGTATTAGAACAGACCAGGATCTATTATGCACTATTGGAGATAAACTAAAAATTTCAAAACAGGCAGAAAGACTTAGAAGATACGAAAATAAATATAAGGGAAAAACACAAAATAAACAATTTACTGATGACCCAAAAAAGTTTTATAGAGAACTGGATTATATATTCCCCATTCTGAAGGAGGGATGGGCCTCCTTGAAATTGATTACATGTATAGATCTACAATCGTGTGACTCCACGCATATCTACTGACCACACAAGATCCAAATGTAGTGAAAGTGTTGAAACATGAGGAGAATAAACCTAAGATGACATCTCTGCTTAATTTAGCAGAAGCATACCGACGTCAAGCAGGAATGGAAATCAAACCAGAAGTAGATAAAATCAGGCAGCAACTGAATGTGCTAAAGAAACAAAAGAAAGAATATAAAGTGAAGGAGCAGATGAGAAGGCAAGAAATGTGTAAAAAACATAAATATAGTTGGAAGTATGGAAAACTTCTGGAAGAGCCTCATGTTGATCAAGAACGAATGCAGGAATGGTTAATGAGAGGTGAATTCACATCAAAAAATGAAAGGTTAATATTGACAGCCGAAAACAGTGAGCTACGTACACACTGGTTTGCAAAGTCCATTGAATATGTGGGAGAAACAGACATATGTAGGTTTTGTAAAACCGAATTGGAAACAGTCATACACCTTGTTGCTGGTTGTGATGCATTAATGGCAGAGGGACTGTATACTGAAAGGCATAATAATGTGGCAAGACTGTTACACTGGAGATTGTGCAAACATTATGGTATTGAAGTGGCTGAAAAACACAGGAAACATGAGCCACAAAGAATCATAGAAAATGATGAAGTTTATATCACATGGCATCACCCAATACCAACAGTTTAAAAGATAGATGCTATAAAACTAGATATAGTGGTCCAAGAAAAGAAGACAAAAATAGCATTGATCATTGAAATTGCCATACCCAGTGACTACAGTGTCTTGCATACAGAGAGACACAAAGTCATAAAATACTTTGATCTGCAGGCAGAAACGAGAGCCATGTGGAAGAAAGATACCCAGACAGTTCCAATAGTAGTAGGAGCAACTGGTCTTATAAAAAAATAATTTACAATCGTATTTAGATATGTTACCAATTCATGTAACACTGTATGAACTGCAGAAGGAGTCATTACTGGGCACATTGTGAGTGCTGCGAAGAGCACCTTTGGCTGACATTAAAGCGTGAATACTAATTTCATGAACTTTAATCATACTTTGATTTAGGAATGATGTCCATTCCCATCATGGTATTAGAAACCCAAAAGACTTGGAGAAATTATAAAAGACAGTACTACACTAGAAAGAAGTTTGGTTTACATTTTTTACCACTTCTAACAAACTTGAATCATGAAGCACTCATTGAAGATTGCATACAAGATTGAATAAGATGTTTAGATTTATGAATGTGTTCCTCTGGATATTAAATTCCTGGTTAGTTTGGAAACTAGTAGCAGAGGATACTATAAAGGAGATGGATGAACTGGCAAGATCAGACTCATAATACTAACTTAACATTTCTCATATTTGAAGTAAATGTGTTTTGCCAGAATATTTTCTCTTAACACATAGTTAGGGGTAATAATAATAATAAAACACATTTGCACAGTGGATATGCTGATATCAGTTTATGTGACTACAAGAGATAGTGAGCAGGGAAATATAGTCTGTTACTCTCCTATGTCTGCATTTACAATTATTAGGCAACTCCATATTCTAGAAGCAGAGTCAAATTTCTCCATTCTCTTAACAAAAATTTGTGTAGGACAGTCTCAAGAATATATATGCATTGAGAACAGTCTATATCTTAGTAACTCTGCAAAACCTCAACACTGCATAGACCTAAAAAGTATCAAGGTCCTGAGGTACCAGTCTGACATTTATTGTTTGACATAATTTTGATATCTGATTTGATGCAACATGTTTTACAGTTCATTACAGCTGTTTTAGGCACTGTGAAGGACAGTTTTCTTGGTAGACTTGATATCTAAAAGATCCAGTTATTATTCAGTAAAGTAAAATTTGTCATTATATTTGGGAAAGTTCAGGTTATTAGTAAAATTAATAACTGTATATTTGGCCTTAGCGTTATGTATGAAAGAGGCCATTTATAAGATTAATTAGGAACATTCTTACTTGAACAGTTGTACCTGCAATACATGTATTTTTCACTTATAGGCAAACAGAAGGAAAGAAAAACAGCTAGGCCTCTCTAGACAAAAGATTTCACTACAAGCTGAAAGGGTCACAAACATTAATTAATTAATTAATTAATTAATTAATTAATTAATTAATTAAGATTGTTATTCTATAAGAACTGCGGTTATGGTTTAAACCTAGCAGCTGGCTTCATTGGGCAAGATTCCAAGAACTTAGGGCAGCACTGTTTAGGGAAAAACAATACAACAGAATTGTCTGTCCAAGGGACATCTCAACAATATATCTGGCATGGCTTAGTGGTAAAGCACTTTGTCTATGGTGTGTAGAGCCCTGAGTTTGAGCCTTGCAGAGGCTGTTTATTGGGTTTTGGAGGGTGGCCTAATGTTTAAGGTGTTTGCCTTGCAAGCACAAGGTGCGGGGTTTGAGTCTCACAAGGGATAACTGGCTAGGCTTAAAATGGCTCCCAAGGGCAGTTAGCTTAGTACTAATCTATGAACCTATGAACCTGAGACAAAGTAGTGATCACCAACATGGTCAAAGACCGTATTGCAAAAATGGCAGAAAGGACAGAGGGAAGGCAACAAACAGATAGTAGTTGTGCACATCAAAACATCTGTAAGAAAGCAGATTGATAGTGGGGAAGCTGAGATAGTGGCAAGAGAACTTCTAAAGTAACATGAATTGTCAGAACCCTACAAAGGCTATACAGCATTAAGCTAAAAACAGGCTTTGTGTTGGATGAATGGAGGACAACAACAGTTTTCCCCTATACAAAGGTGGGGCTGCAAGAGACCAAGGTAATTAGTGACCCACAAATATGACCAGCCTCACATTTAGGACTATGGAAAGGATGATTACTGAATTTTTAAATAGGGATATAGGTATTCTAAACACTGTTGACACTTCCCAGTTCGGGTTTGTCAAGAGCAAGTCTGACCAACTTAACCTGGTTGACTTCTTTGAAAAAATTACTGAAAAATGGGCAGATCAGTGCACACTACCTTTCTAAACCTGGCAGATATATTTGACACCATATCACACTCAAATATCAAAGGTAAAACTCTTTCAGCTTAATTTAACCCCTATGTAACTTGCTGGATTAGAAATTGGTTCACAAATTGAACATAGACTGCAAACTGGGTGCCATAATTGAGACTCCTACTGATGTAGATATCCTTCAAAAGGGTCTCACTAAAACAGATACATGGTGCCAAAATCATGACCTCAAGCTAAATGCCAAAAAGGGCATCATCATCCCCTTCGGGAAAAAACAAGTACCTATGAATTACACATAGGTGGCAGCTCACTTAACACAGAGAGTGTGATAAGCCATGATGCTTTGCTAGGGATGGCTTGCAGCTGTCACCCCTGGGCTTTCGGATATTGGCAAAGGCTCTTGCTACCCCCATAGTGCCTTTTTTAGGCAAGGCTCAAAAGACAAACCCACCTACATAGGTATCACAAGGGATAAGAAACTAAGAGTAATGCTACTCAACGCCAGAAGTCTAAACCTCAAGATGCACACACTCGAATCTCTCCTTAGCATGGAGAACATCAATATCTGTGCAGTAACAGAAACCTGGTTCAGGGCTCCCGAGAGCACCCCAGCACTACCAGGTTATACCTCATACCATGCTTTTCGGCCCCAAAACTTGGACCGAACCACAAAAGGAGGGGGAGTATCGATATTCATCAAAGATACCCACACCTCCAGGTTGGTGGCAAAGCATCAGAGACTATCCATGTGCAACTAACAGTGGGTAAAACTGCCTTCCAGTTTATAGCCTGCTACAGACCACCCTCTCAAACCCATAAACCCACCCGGCCTTCTTGAGAACACTGGAAAATATGAAGGTCTCTCCAAACACCATTATATTGGGCAACTTCAACTACCCAAACATAGACTGGGAGCATTACTTTAGCTCCAACACCCTAGCCCAAAGGTTCCTAGAATTTATAAACTCAAATGCTATGGAACAACTTGTTACCACTCGCACAAGAGGGGAAAACATACTGGACCTGATCATCACCAACATGGGGACTCTATGCTCCAGACCAGAAGTGTATCCCTCACTGGTAAAATCAGACCATAAACTAATCTCACTGGATATTCACATCCCGACCCCACCCCCTGCCCAGAAAACCACAGTGAAAAACTTCTCTAAAGCAAATTTCACACTCCTCAAAACTGAGGTGGAATCCTTCAAAGCCCCCAGACCTGTGGAAAATATGGCCCAGACCACAGAATCCTTTATAAACGCATTCTATGAACACCTTCAGGAATGCATGGATCATGCAATCCCAAATAAAACCAAGACCCAATCCTCCAAAGGCAGACGTCCTGTCTGGTGGACCCCAGCCATAAACAAACTATACAATAGAAGGAGGAAGCTACTAAATGATAGAGCAAAATCCCAAAAAGGGAAGGCATCACTGATCAGTATTAGCAAAAAACTACGGGCACACATAAAATTGTCTAAGGCCAGCTTAGAGAGAAAAATTGCACAGGACACTAAGGATAATCACAAGGCTTTCTTTAGTTATGTTAGCAACCTGGGTGGTAATTCCCAGATATGCTCAGAATTAGTCCAAAATGACAAAAAAATACACCGAACCCACAGACATTGCCAACATCCTAGCTGACAGGTTCAGCGCAAACTTCTCCCCACAAAAAGGGCAAATATCTATCCCAGAAGAGTGCTGCCCCCCTGAAATCTCAGATGCTTGGGTAAGAGTCGCCCTCTCCAAAGCAAAAAAAACACAGCATCAGTGGGACCAGACGGTGTCCCGGGCTGCGTCCTACATGAACTCCAAGAAGAGCTAAACCCAAACATAAAACTACTGTTCAATCTCAGCCTTACTACAGGATATGTGCCCAAAGAGTGGCATACAGCAACAGTGGTCCCTCTCCATAAAGGTGGTGCCTCAAAGGATCCTGGAAACTATCGCCCCATAAGCCTGACTAGCTTGGTCTGCAAAACTATGGAAAGGATCATCATGGACCTCATAAATAAAGATATTGGGGACCTACAGACACTGGATCCTACCCAGTTTGGCTTTGTTAAGGGCAGATCCTGCCTCTTAAACCTGGTTGATTTCTTTGAAACAGTCACCAAGGCCATTGACGTGGGGAAGGTGGTCCACACAGCCTACCTGGACCTCGCAAAAGCCTTTGATACAATACCCCACTCGGGCATTATAGATAAGCTCACCAGCTTAAATATAAACCCCTATGTCACTAGATGGATTGCAAACTGGCTCAAGGACAGAACCCACATGGTTAGAATTGCTGGAGCCATGTCAGTCTCCAAACCAGTTACAAGTGGTGTCCCACAAGGCTCAGTCCTGGGACCTCTCTTGTTCGGTATATATTTCTTGGAGGTACAGGCCAACATGGAAGGACTGTGGCTGACCAAGTTCGCAGATGACTGCAAACTGGGCACCATAATCGACTCTCCGGCCGACACAAGCATCCTCCAAAAGGGCCTCATAGAAACAGACAACTGGTGCCAGAGCCATGGTCTCAAGCTAAATGCCAAAAAGTGTATAGTCATCCCCTTTGGGAAAAACAAAGTGCCCACAAATTACCACATAGGTGGTAATCCATTAAGTACAGAAGAAGTAATTAGGGACTTGGGTACCCACGTTGATAGCAATCTCTCATTTGACAACCAAGTGGCCAAAGTGGTTAGAAAAACATTTTATATAGCCCACCTAATCATGAAGGGATTCACATCTAGATCAGGGGACGTCATCGTGCCTCTTTACTCATCCCTCATCAGGCCCATAATTGAGTACAATGCCCCTTTTGGGATGTACCTTACCAGACACCTGCAGAAACTGGAAAGACCCCAAAAGTACCTCACCAAGAGGATCAAAGGGCTCAAACAGATGCCATATGCTGCCCGGTTAAAGAAACTCCAACTCTACTCAGTGGCATACCGCCTGTTCAGAGGCGATCTGTGCCTGACGTATAAAGCCATGTCCAACCCGGAATTAATGGACATGCTGCACCACAGAAAATCCAAATCCCATCGAGCTACGCACTCGAGAGACTTGAACCTCAGCACTGAAATAAATTGGACATGCTGGAGGGACAGATTCATAACCCAGAGGCTCCCTTCACTCTGGAATAAAATCCCAGTCCAGGTTAGGCAGAGTCCCTCATTGACTCTCTTCAAGAGGAATCTTGATGAGTGGATGGGAGATCGTAGGTTTACTTCGGGTATCACTTCTGTGTCACTGTTAGACAGAGGCACAGTATACTAACCTCGAAAAAGGGCATAGCAAAATAAATTTAAAATGGGTGGCGAAAGCCAAACACATTCTGGCTAGGCTTATAAATGCCCTGGGGCAGATAGCCTAGTATGAACCTATGAACCTAAGAGACCTAGGGACCCAGGTGGATAGTAACCTCTCCTTCGATAACCACATTGCTAAAGTGGTTAGAAAATCCTTCTACATGGCCCACCTTATCACAAAGGGGTTTGCATCTAGAAAAAAGGAAGTTATTGTCCCCATCTACTCATCACTCATTAGACCCATTATTGAGTACAATGCCCCATTTGGGATGTACCTTACTAGACACCTGCAACAACTAGAGAGGCCTCAAAAATACCTCACCAAGTGGATAACAGGCCTAAAACAGATGCCCTATGCCACCAGGCTAAAAAAACGTCAGCTGTACTCGGTTGCATACCGGCTATTCAGAGGTGATATCTGCCTGACATACAAGGCTATGTCAAACCCTGAATTGCTGGAAATGCTCCACCTAAGGAAAACCCAATCTACCTGAGCTACACGCTCTAGGGACCTTAACCTGACCTCAACAATAAACAGGACTTGTTGGAGGGATAGATTCATGTCCCAGAGTCTCCCTCTGCTCTGCAATAAGGTCCCCATATATGTGAGGCAGAGCTCATCATTAGCACTCTTCAAGAAGAATCTTGATGAGTGGATGCGGAAAAGGAAATTCATCCCAGGAATCACTTCTGTGGCCCTGCTCGACAGAGGCTCAGGAAAGAAAATCAACATGGGAGGCGCAAGCCAAAACATTTTGGCTAGGCTTTATTATTGCTGTAGGGCCAATAGCCTAGTACCTACCTATAAACCTATAGGAAGTAAAGGGGGAGATTATCTCTCTCCCGCAAAAGACAAGCTACTTGTGCCACGGGGTTCAGTCCTTCAGCCATTTTTTTGGCATTTACTTCTCAGAGGGCAAAGCTAATGTTGATGGATTGTGTCTAACCAAGTTTGCATGCCATCATTCACTCCCCAGAGGACACTGTCATCTGACAAGAGGGCATGTCCCAAATAATTTGATGGGGCCAAAACAATGGACTAGAACTAAATGCCAAGAAATGTGTAATCATATCCTCCAGCAAAAATCAGTCTCTTTGTAACTATAACATTGTCAACAGCCCCCTGAAAACCAATCTTGTAGTTAGAGATTTAGAAATTGACATGATCAGTTAACTGTCCTTTGATCACTACCTATCCACTAATGTATAAGGAAGTCCTTTTTCATTGCACAGCTTACATATAATGAAAGGTGTGTCATCCAAATCCATGGACACAATTTAACGCTGTACATTCATTAGGCCGATCATTGAGTATAATGACACTTTTAATAGGCACCTGTTCAAACACTTGACTCATTTGAAAGCAACTTGTGCCACAGGATTCAGTCCTTCAGCCATTTTTTTGGTATTTACTTCTCAGAGGGCAAAGCTAATGTTGATGGATTGTGTCTGACCAAGTTTGCATGCCATCATTCACTCCCCAGAGGACACTGTCATCTGACAAGAGGGCATGTCCCAAATAATTTGATGGGGCCAAAACAATGGACTAGAACGAAATGCCAAGAAATGTGTAATCTTATCCTCCATCAAAAATCAGTCGCTTTGTAACTATAACATTGTCAACGGCCCCCTGAAAACCAATCTTGTAGTTAGAGATTTAGAAATTGATATGATCAGTTAACTGTCCTTTGATCACTACCTATCCACTAATGTATAAGGAAGTCATTTTTCATTGCACAGCTTACATATAATGAAAGGTTTGTCATCCAAATCCATGGACACAATTTAACGCTGTACATTCATTAGGCCGATCATTGAGTATAATGACACTTTTAATAGGCACCTGTTCAAACACTTGACTCATTTGAAATGACCACAATGCTTCCTCTTTTAAAAACAATCAAGGGTCCCAATCATTTTAACTAAGGAGAGCATCCCAAAGTCTGGTTTATCTTATCAACATTATACTGGCTGCTGAGCCTGAGAGGCAACCTTTGCCTCATGTAAAGAGCTTCAGTAGGCCCTGTTCTGTCAGATGTTTTGCACATTTGTAAGTCCAGTGATATCCAAAACACCTGCTCAAGCAACCTCAATCATTTTGCAAGATTAACAGAACATGCCAAAGGGATAGATGTGTATCACATAGAGTACCACTTGCAAGGAAATGACTTTCCCTGCACATAAAGCAGAGTACTTCTGTTATGTTACTGTATTCAAACATATCTTGGATGACTGAATGGTTAACTGCACATTCACCTATGGTTTAGCACTAGTGGCTCTCATGGATAGAGAAAACATGTAAGCACCAGACATATACATGTGTGGCCCCTCTTTGGAGATTCATATTGTAAAGTATAAAGGCTAATAATTATTGTGAGAATGTAGTGCTAGGCTTCTTAAGATCTGCACAGATTAATAGCGTAGTAAGTGCCTATGACCTTATGAAAGCCTATCTTCTGTAGACTTATTATGGATCATATCACAGTGCTGAACTATTGAAACATACATATTCCCATTCATATTCAGTAGTATAAATGATTGTAGAGTGCTGTTAAAAAGTACTAATGCGGTAAGCAGCTTGACATACTGCCTTACTGCAGGCAGCGTAAGGTGTTCATGAGCTGCTGCGTCATTTGTCACTAAAATGATTTGTACCTCAAGGCTCCACATTCTGTAATAGACCTATCAAAAGTATCTGATACACTTTCACACCCCATGGCACTAGTTAGACTAAAGAAAGTGGACCTGAGCAACAGTGCATTCAGTTGGTTCAATTCAGCACTAAAACACAGTGGGCAGGATTCACAAAGGCTTGCACGGAGTGTAAGAGACATGTAAGACTCCATGCAAGCCTCACGATCCAGGAACAGCCCAAATCTCTGTGTAAGGGACCAGCTAAAACGTCTCTTACACGGACTGGGCATGGATATGCTAAATACCTCACTTGCAGCTGAAAGGCATGCAAATGAGGTAGAGTAGCGATCCACGAAGCAGAAAGCAGCCCGTGTAAGAGCCGTTTTAGCTGCAGAAATGTACTCAGTTGACAACTGAGTACATTTCTGCAAAAATCACAATGGAACCATGTCAGCTCCAAATAAAGGGTGCATATGTCTCAGGCAGCATGCCAATGGCCAAATATGTGGCCATTGGCAAGGTACCCCGATGCAAATATGAAAAATATTTTTTTTTCCGCCGATGTTTAAACGCAGCGCAGCCCCGCGCAAACAGGTTGCGCTGTATAAAACATAAAAATGAAGGTTATAAACCCACAAATGTGGGTTTTATGCAATACATGGATTTACAATACAGGGACCAGCAGACCAAAACAACATGGCCACCGTTTAGTGGTTGCTAAGGGGGGAAGCTGAGTCTAAGAGATGTAACTAAGCATTAGTAGGCAATCTGATGTAAATGAGTGTTAGGATACTGAATTCCACTGTTACATAGCAAATGAGCACATTCTGAGTAGTGTAAGAGATACATAAGGGGGAGGAATAGAGTAGGAGATAGGTGACATCACAGGGGGGAATGGTAGAAAGAAATGCAGTTCATTGGAGGTCAGTGTTACATGACAGATGTCTGACACATATCATGGAAAGAGGAGTGCCACAAGATAAGCATGGGAAAGTCAAGAAATGGAAGGTGTACACTGTTGCTTACACCAAAGTTTCTTGCTGGGCGTGCATGCGCACATGTGCTCGCCATAAGGCATGGGTAGGGCAGTGTGCGCACGTGTAAGGCAGACTGAGCATATGGGGGCATGTTGGCAGACTTCTAAGACTGTTTGCGCTGGTGTGCGCGCGTTTTAACCCGAATAAGCAGATTCTGAACCGTGTAAGCATGTGTGCGCGCATGTAAGCCACTGTGAGCATGTTTCTGCTGGTATGCGCGTTGCTCCCCCCTGAGGAAACAGAAAGGAAAAAGGAAGCAACAGAATTAGTAGGAAGCTAACAGGGAATACTGCTGGAGCTAGCAGGTGAAAACAATTAGAAGCAGGCAATTACACAGGCAGAATAGTAGCTCAGCCAAGCACTTAAAACTCTGCAAACAGCAGTGCAAGATGTTTCTCTCAAGAGACACTGCAAGACAGGAGTAAGCTATTAGAAGTGAAAACTGAAAAAGCTGAACTCAGAGCAGAAATGCTAGGAGCTGCCATAGCTGTCATAAGGAGACATAGGCGACTTGCTGAGGGTGGTGACAATGCAGATGGTGCCAGACTACCCACAGTGAGGAGATGGAGAAGAGTGTACAGGCCCAGGGTCACCTACCACATGTTACATGAGCTGGAGATAGTAGAGCACTATAGAGTGGACAGAGACCTCCTGCAGCAAATTGTTGAGCTGTGCAGGCCACGCCTCACACACAGAGCCAATAGAGGGGAACCCATCCCAGAGGAAACCAAGGTATGTGTTGGCCTAAGAATACTAGCAACAGGTACCTTCCAGAGACCAACTGGTGATATGATGGGGATATCACAGGCATCAGCCTCCAGGGTACTGCACCAGTTCCTGGATGCCATGTCAGCACATGTCGGTGATCATGTATATTTCCCCAATGCCCATGAGGTATTGGCCAGCAATATGCGTCTCTTCCAGCAAATAGCGGAATACCCTGAGGTAGTGGGTGCAATAGACTGCACGCACATATGCATCAAAGCACCAGCCGGTGAGCAGGGTTGGGCCTACATTAAACGCAAGGGCTTCCCCTCCATCAACTGCCAGGTCATGTGTGATGCCCAGGGCATAATAATGAATGTGCGTGCTGGCTGCCCTGGGAGCTACCATGATTCCCATATCTGGCATTTGACGCAGCTGTACCAGACATTTGCCAATGGGGACATCCCACACGGACACCTAGTGGGGGATGCAGGTTATGCACTGGAGCCGTGGCTGATGACACCCATCAGAAATGCACACACACCTGAACAGGAATGCCATAATGAGGCACACGCACAAACACGTAATGTAATAGAGCATGTGTTTGGGCTGCTCAAGTCATGGTTCCGGTGTCAGGACACATCTGGTGGAGCCTTGCAGTACTCACCAACTACATGTACCCAAATAGTCATGGTATGTGCTATGCTACATAATATGATCTTGCGAAAACAGCTGCAGCAGGACCAGCATAGGGCCGGGCCAAACAGCCCCCCACCATTGCTAAGGCCATCACAGGCCGAGCGTGACTCGGAGGAGGAACAACTTGAGCCTGCCCCAGTAGGCAGATGGAGGCATGCCCAGTATGCCCTGGCCTTGGCAAAGAGGCAATGCATAGCACATACACTAGCTCAGTAGGAACCCTGGGAATGATACCCCTCTCTGACTCACTCATATAATAACATGGATGCCTAAAATGACATAACCTGCTCTCAAACATGTACAGGGAGTGTAATATGTGCATCCGACAGAGGCAGCCCTGCAGCACCACCTGAGGCATGAATGCCATGTGTTAAGTAATGTAACACCATGTAGTATATGCACACTTGAGGACCCTGACTAGCATCCTACCCTCACCAAGCATGATGCCACAATATGACGATGGGATGATTAATTGCAATAATTGGCTGAAGTATTGCAGTTAGTCAAAGGGGATCCAATGTGTGCCAGCCTGGGATGACATGCTGAGCATGACATGATGCTCCACCTGCTAGGGGTGGCGTGCACCTATCAGTCCAGGCCGCATGGATACTGGCAAAGGCTGTCATTACCCACAGCGTGCCCTGAATAGGTAAGGCTCAAAACACAAACCCACCTCCAGAGGTATCACAAGGGATAAGAACCTAGATGTAATGCTACCCAATGCCAGAAGTCTAAACAGCAAGATGCGTGCAGTGTAAACCCACACAGTATGGAGAATGTTGATATCTGTCCTGTAACAGAAAACTGGGTCAAGGCTCACAACAGCACCCTAACACTACCAGGTTACACCTCATACTGTGCTGTACAGCCTCAAAACATGGAACAAGCTACAAAAGGAGGGTGACTAGCAATAATTGTCAAGGATAACCACACCCCATGTTGGTACCACAACAAGAAGCAGCATGGACTAGCCATGGTCAAGTAACAGTGGCTAAAACTGCTTCCCAGTTTATAGCCTGCTACAGACTACTGTCCTAACACCAGGAACTGCACCTGGCCTATGTTGGAATACATGAATATATCAAGCCCCCCAAACCACATTATATTGGGTGACTGAAAATACCCAGACATAGACTGGGAGCATTATACTAGCTCCAACACTGTAGGAGAAAAGTTCCTAGAATCCATAAACCAAAATGCCCAGGAACAACGTACCACTCCCACAAGAGGGGTAAGCATACTGGATGTGATAATCAGCAACATGGGTACTGGATGGCAAGATGAGAAGTGTATCCCTCACTGGTAAGACCAAACCATAGAGTAATCACACTGGATATACACATCCTGACCACAGTCCCTGGCCAGAAAACCACAGTGAAAAACATGTGTAAAGCAAAAGTTGCACTCCTCCAAACTGATGTGGAATCCATTAGAGGCCCTGCGCAGGTGCAAAATATGGGCCACACCTCAGAACCTGTTATACAGGTATTCCATGAACACAGCCAGGAATGCTTGGATTATGCAATCACAAATAACAACAAGACACAATGCCATACACACAGGCATCTAGCATGCTGGACTCCAGCCATTACCAAACCATGCAAGAGAATGAGGAAGCTACTACATGATAGAGCAAACATAAAAAGGGAAGTAATCACTGATCAGTAGTATGGCAATAAAATATGTCCACACATACAATCCACTAAGGCCAGCTACAACAAGTTGAATCTGTGAATCCTGAGGCAATGTTACACCTGCCCGAAGTACACAGACAACTCTCAACTCCCCCCAAGAAATACAAATATATGTGAGAGATGCAACCATTTATCCAAACTGGAGGCTGAGCTCCCTCAACTCAGTACTGTCAAAACTAGTCAGGAGGAGAAGGTAACCACTCACACCACAAACCCAGTCCCACATAGACCTATCACAACTGCAAACCAAAGACATAAACACAGAAAAACATTCCCGGAGGCCCTAATTACAAACACAACACACCAACAGAGGCCTCCAAAGCAGACACCCAAGCAACCACAACCTCCAAACATAGCACATGCAACATATAGTACACAAATCTGGTGTGCCAAACAGTCACAGGCCAGAAGGAGAAACAACATGCCTGATACAGTTGTAATAGGTGACGCCATAGTCAGACACACTGCTGTCCCACTCACCAGACTGAACAAGGGAAAGGGTACAGTAAGCTGCCTGTAGGCTGCTACAATACGCCACATAACACAAGTACGTAGGTCACCCCAAAGCAAGTAGAAATATGATGCAGTCATTGTCCATGCTGGTGTGAATGACCTGAGATGTACCTCCCTGGACTACATGAAAAGAGACATAGATGAGCTCTCTGAGTATGTACTCCAGGCCGGTATGTACTCCAGGCCAGTATGACACTGACCGTTTGCAGCATCCTATCCTCACCAAGAATGATGCCACAGTACAAACACAGAATGATCTGCTTTAACAAGTGGCACAATTACTGCTGTCATTCCAAGAGGATCTAATGTCTGTCTGCTTGGGATGTCATGCTTGACAAGCCATGCTGCTGTTCCAGGGATGGCTTGCACCTGTAACCCCTGGGCGTCTGGATATTGGATAAGGCTTTTGCCACCTCCATAGAGCCTTACATAGGCAAGGCTGAAAAGACTAACCCACCACCCTAGAAAACATAAGTGGTAAGAAACATAAGGGTAATGCTGACCAATACCAGACATGTAAGCCACAATATGCATGCTCCTGAGGCCCTCCCCAGTATGGAGAACATCGATGTCTGTGCAGTGAGAGAAACCTGCTGCAAGCCTCCTGACAGCACACCAGCACTACCAGGTTATACCTCATATCATGCGTTATGGCCCCAAAACCTGGACCAAAACTTAAAAGGAGGGGGAGTATCCATATTCAGCACAGACATCCATACGTCCAGGTAACTGACAATGCACGAAGCATCGGAGACCACCCATGTGCACCTAACCATAGGCAAAACTGCTGTACACTCTGTAGCATGATACAGACCACACTCTCACACACAGGAACCCCACCCAGCCATCCTGAAGACACTGGACAGTATGAATGTCCCACCAAATACCAAACAAGGTACTCACAAATTACCACATAGGTGGTAAACCATTATGTATGGAAGGAGTAATCAGGGACCTAGGGACACAAGGGGACAGTAACCTGTTATGTGACACTCACATTGCCAATCTGGCTAGGAAGACTGTCTATATTGGACACCGTATCATGAAAGGATTCACATCTACGTCAACAGAGGTCATTGTGCCCCTGTACTGTTCTCTTATCAGACCCATAATCTAGTACAATGCCTCATTTGGGATGTACCTTACCTGACACCTGCAGCAGTTAGAAAGACCTCAAAGGTACCTCACCAAGAGGATAAAGGGTCTCAAATATATGTCATATGCTGCCTGGCTGTAGACACCCCAGCTGAATGCAGTCACATACTGCCTACACAGAGGCGTTGTATGCCTGTTGTACAAGGCCATGTCCAACACAGGAGTAATGGACATGCTCCACCCCAGAAAACCCAAAGCCATCAGAGCTGTGAGAGTGAGAGATGTCATCCTCAACACATAATGAAATAGGATGTGCTGGAGGGACAGATACATAACCCAGAGGCTCCCTACACCCTGGAACAGAATCCCACTCCATGTTAGGCAGAGCCCCTCACTGACACTCTTCAACAGGAATCTTGCCAAGTGGATGGATGATTGTAGATGTACACTGGGGGTCTTCACTGTGTCACGTCCAGACAGAGGCACAGTAAAGTAAATCATAAATGGCCATAATATTCACATAGCAAGGGGTGGGAAAGCCACACACACTCTGGCTAGGCTTATAAATGCCCTAGGGTGGATAGCCTAGTATGAACCTATGAACCTATGAAGATACAAATTGTACAGGACACTAAGGATAATCACAAGGCTGTCTCAACTGATGGTAGGAACCTTGTTGGGAATTCACGGATATGCTCTGAATCACTCAAATATTACAAACAACATACCAAACACACACACACATATTGCCAACATACAACCTGACAGGTGCAGTGCAAACCCCCCCCCCCCCAGAATGCAAAATATCTATCCCAGCAGACTGCTGGCCCCCTGACATTGCAGATGCTGAGGTAACAGCCAGCATCTACAAAGCAAAACACACAGCAGCAGTGGTATGAGATGGTGTCCTGGGCTGAGTCCAACATGGACTCCAAGAAGAATGGAATGCCAAATCACACTGCTGCTCAATGTCAGCCTTACCACAGGATATGTACCCAAAGAGCAGTGTACAACAACAGTGATCCTTCCCAACAAAGGTGTTGCCTGAATGGATACTGCAAACTACCACCCCAGAATCCTGACAAGCTTGGTCTGCACAGCTATGGAAAGGATCAGCATGTACCACAGACATAAAGATATTGGGGACCTACTGACACCGGACCCTACCCAGTGTGGCTTTCTTAAGTGCAGATGCTGCCCCTTAAACATGTTTGACTCATTTGAAACAGTCATTAAGGTAATTGATGAGGGCAATGTGGTCCACACAGCGTAGCTGGACCTTGCAAAGGCTTCCATACAATACCCCACATGTTCATTATAGATAGGCTCACCAGCTTAAATATAAACCCCTATGTCAGTAGAGGGGTTGCAAACCAGACCAAGGACAGAACTGACATGGTCAGACATGCTGCAGCCATGTCAGACTACAAACCAGATATAACTGGCATCCCACAAGGCTTGGTCCTGGGACCACCCTCGTTTGGTATATATGTCCCATAGGTACAGGGCAACATGGAAGGACTGTGTCTGAACATGTTTGCAGAGGACTACAAACTGGCCACTATATCTGACCCTCCACCTGACACAAGCATCCCACAAAAGGGCCACATAGAAACAGACAACTGGTGCCATAGCCATGTCAGCAAGCTAATTGCAGAAAAGTGTATAGTCAACCCCCGTGGATATACAGTAAGTGCCCACCAATTACCACATAGGTGTTAACCCATGACGTACTTAACATGTAATGAGAAACCTGGGGACACAAGGTGATAGATATCCTGCATTGGACAAACATGTGGCTGTAGTGTTTACAGAAACATACCATATACCCACCTAATCATGAAGGTTGTCAGAGCTAGATAAGGGGAGGTCATTGTGGCTCTGCAGTCATCCTTCATCAGTGTTACAATTGACTACAATAGCCCCTGTGGGATGTACCTCAGCAGACATCTCCATCAACTGTAAAGTCCCCAACATTACTTCACCAGGAGTATCAAAGAGCTTAAACAGATGCCATCTGTTGCCTGATTAAACAAACTGCAGCTCCACACACTGCCATACTGCCCACCCAGAGGCAAGCTGTGCCTGATGTATAAAGCCATGTCCAAGCTGGAATCAATGAACATGCTGCACGTTGTACAATCTGAATGGCAGTGAGCGATACACATGAGAGACCTGAACCCCAACACTGACATACATAGGATAAGCTGTACTGCATGATCCATAACACAGAAGCCTCCCCCACTCATGAGTAAACTCCCAGTACAGGTTATCCATAGAGTCACTCATCGAGTCTCCTCAAGAGGAATCTTGATGAGTGGATGGGAGATGGTAGGTTTACCCTGGGTATCACTGTTATGTTACAGGTAGACGGAGGCACAGTATTCTAACCATTACATATGTCATGGCAAATTTCACTTACAATGTGTGTCGAAGGACAAACACACTCTCCGACTAGCATTAGAAATGGCCTAGGGCACATCGCTAGTGTTTGCCAATGTACACCTATGTTGTGGAATACACTACCAATGTTGGACAAGCCTGGTATAAGTAATTCATATCTGGACATAATGCAACATGGTCAGATGTGCACAACTGGCCCCTAACCAGGCTGGTGTGCTCACTATGGAAATGTAAAGCAGTGATAGGACTAAAGCCCAGGATACTGTCCACCACAGTGAAAGTACTGAACCAGTACACTATACGGTACTACAGTGTTAGGTCAGTATGAAAGGATATTGACAACTGTATGCAAAGTATCCCATGCAAACCCTGCAGGCACAGTATAATCCCTGTTGTGTTCACACACAAAGCAGTTGGACAGTAACTACACAACATGACACACAACACACAACCATAAACGGGAGATATTGTTGAAGTTCACACTCATCCACAAATGTGGTGGGCTGCAGAGTTCAACATATGGAAAGCTCACACTGGGCTTGCTCGCACACTTTGATAAATGAGACATATGTCAGACAACATGCCATGGGAAGGCTGAACTGGGCATGCTCACACACTTAGGCCAAATCTCAGTTTAGCAGTTTGCCACACATATCTGGTATTTGTACGTGTTATTGCAGGAACCAACCACATTACAGCAATCTGCCCAGTGCACACAGTTAAATGACTACAGAGACATATGTGATATAGTGGATCCCTCCCATATGCAAACATCTTCCACAGATACACAAGTTGTTCATACAAACAGGGAATGCTATGGTAATAAAGACCTGCAAACAGTCTATCAGCAACAAATAATGTGCATCTGACAATTAAACATATGGGTGTAGAGGTCAACACTAGGCTGTTTGCCCTAGAGAATGACAGCTTAGCCAGAGTGTAGTGTGCTTGGCGTCTGCCTCCCCAGTACAGTAGGCTACTATGCCACTGTAAAGTAGATCACATAAGGCACCGTTTGAGGCTAGTGTGCTGTACCTCTGTCAAGCAGGGACACAGCGGAGATCCCAGGGTTTGAATTTGCTAAGCCACATCCATGTTGTTGGTGTGTGCTGGAAGAGGGTTGCTGAGGACCTCTAACAGTAAGTGGGCATCAATAACAGACTGAGGGGAGCCTTATCTGCATTGTCGGGACAATTTCACTGTCAACACTGTGTCATGATGGTTATGAGGGATTGAAGTGATGTGACGGTACTGTTCAGAGATGTCCTCCCTCTGTGGGCTACTGCTCTGCAATGTATTAGCTCACTCTGTCTGTTGGACAGCTCATATATGGCTGGTGTACACCTTACAGGTGTCCTGTTGTGGAGCAGTCATGGGTATATTTGGGATAGCATGATCAATGCAAACCTTCCACATGCTCATAGAATGCAATTGTCAAGGATTATGCAGAGTGGCCTGTATACTCCCCCAGCATGGGTCCTTTGAAGTCTTCCACCCCAGTCTTCACAAGTGTAAAGTCTGCTTTTGATAAATACAGTTTGTTTGCAGTGACAACCTTGCCTGGGGGTGGGGATGGGATATGGATGTCCAGGGAAAGGTGGGTATGGTCAGATATCAACAATGGTGGTCTACCTCTGGTGTGGAACAGTGAGTACCCATGTTGCAGATGGTCAGGTGCAATATGTATTCCCCCTTGTGGCTGTGGTGCATGGGTCATAGCCATAGCACATGGACTCACAAATTGTAGTGGCTGTAGGGTAATGTTGTAGAGGCCTGAGTAGTTCCCACACACAATATGCCTGTACCTGACATTAACAACTGGAATGGTGTATGTGAACACCTGCATATCCTGGCACTGTTCCCAGTGAAGCAAAGTGTGTTTCCTGGATGTGGGAGGGGTGGTCTGGACTGGTTGTATTGTGTGTTACAGGTCCTGTGGTCACGAAGCATGGTATAGAACATAACCTGCCAGTGTGATGTGCATATCTGACCCTGAAGTAGGTGGCTGCGAATGCATGTATATGCTATCTCCCACCTGACAGGTAGTACTAGATGTACATGCCTCTGTAGAAATAATGATGTCAGCACCCTATAAATACTGCAAATGCAGAGCAGATGCCCAGTAATTTGGATAGTGTGCTCTGCTAATGCATCTCCCTCAAGTATCATAATATAGATAGGTAGGGGTTTGAATCCTGCAAATGCTCAGTGTGTGTGTGTGTAAGCAGGGTTGTTGTGTGTGCAAGTCTGTGTGAGGGAAATGTCCCTTTTGGCTACTGGGAAAACACACTACAGGATGCACATTCCCCTTTCTAAATACTGATGATGTCAGCACCCTATAAGTACAGCAGGAGAAGGGAAACTTCCCAGTAATGCGAATAACGCACTCCGCTAATACGTCCGTCTCGAGTGTCATAACATAGTTAGGTAGGGGTTTAAATCCTGCAAATGCCCAGTGTGTGTGGAGGGGGGTTAGTGTGTGTACAATTCTGTATGAAAGAAATGTCCCTTTTGGCAACTAGGAGAACACACTACAGGATGCACATTCCCCTTTCTAAACACTGATGATGTCAGCACCCTATAAGTACAGCCGGAGAAGGGAAACCTCCCAGTAATTTGAATAGCACACTCTGCTAATACGTCTCTCTCAAGTGTCGTAACATAGTTAGGTAGGAGTTTGAATCCTGCAAATGGCAAGTGTGTGTGTTTGGATGAGGGGAGTTTGTGTGTGTGTAATTCTGTATGAAAGATATGTGCTTTTTGGCAATTAGGAGAACATACTACATAATGCACATTACCCTTTCCAAACACTGATGATGTCAGCACCCTATAAGTACAGCCGGAGAAGAGGCACCTCCCAGTAATTTGAATAGCGTGCTCTGCTAATGCGTTTCTCTCAAGTGTCATAACATAGTTAAGTAGGGGTATGAATCCTGCAAGTGAGTGTGGGGGGGTAGTATGGTGTGTGTACTTGCAAGTGTGAGAGAACAGTTCCTTTTGGCAATTACTACAATACACCAGATGCTGCATATTCCCCCAGTAAACACAGGTGATGTCACCACGCTATAAGTACAGCCAAACAGGGCAAATCGCTCAGTAATGCAAATAGTGCGCTCTGCTACTGGGTCTCTTACTACTGTCAGAGCACAGTTAGGTATGTTTTGGAAACCCACAACTGCCACGTGTATTTGTGTCACACAAAATGCCCATGTTTGGGTTGTTGTTCATAACAATGCATGACATTGCTTAAACCAGCAATGGCAATGCACACATGATGTATACGTGTGCCACATACACATATATACCTGTGACCGTCAATAGTTCCCATGTCTGACACGTGCCTCAAGTGTATAAATGGTATTTGCACTGCATAACATTATAACTGTGTCTTACTGTGCAGGGGCTGCATGCGGTATGTGTATATACAGTGTGAGCTATATATGGTATCATCCTAACAGCGGGGGATACACATCTGGTCTGGGCCATATAGTCTACATGTAGTCAATGAACAGGTTCTGCATGTTCCCACCTGTTGTGGGAGTGGTAACATGTTGTTCCACTGCAATTCAGTGACTACATGCTAGGAACCTTTCAGCTAGTGTGTTGTATCTACAGTAATGCTCGCACACAATGTTCGGCTGGATGCAGTCCAGACATATAAAGACATATGTAGAGACCATCATATTCCCAGTGTTGTTAGGGAGGACAGGTGGGTTTCCTGTGTATGGGAGGGTTGTGTGTGCCAGGCTATGAACCAGAAGGCAGTCCAACACACTGTTAGCTGCACATGGATAGGCCCTGATGCTTTGTGCTGTGCCAACAACTGGAGGTGTGTGTATCTGTGGTGCCTTGAGATACCTCCCCCCTGTTCATATGTGGTACATGTGTAGGGGACGACAGGCATGGTATGAGGTATAACCTGGCAGTGATGGGTTGCACCAGTGAGCCGTGAATCAGGAATCTGTTACTGCACAGATATTGCAGTTTACCATGCTGAGGACAGTGTCCAGTGCATGCATCTTGTGGTGTACACTGCTGGTGTTGTGTAGCATTACTGTTAGTGTCCTATCCTGTGTGATACCTGCGGTGGTGGCTATGTAATCTGAGCCCTGCATCAAAAGACACTATGTGTGTATCAAGAGGCTTCACCAATATACAATGGCCCATGGGTGACATGTGCAAGCTGCCCCTCACAAATCATTGTGGCTTCCCTAGCATGTAAGCACACGCTGACAGCCATTGGATACCCTATGAATGACATTGGAGATTGAGCAAACTGTAGACATAGAACACCCTTCCTACATATTGTGGTAGCATACCTGGTGAGGGTATGATGGCAACCAAGGTCAGGCTCATACCAGCCCATGCCACATGCTGAGAGAGCCCTTTTATGTTCCCTATCATGTAGTCCAGGGAGGTACATCTCAGGTCATCCATAGTGGCATGGACAATGACTGAGTCATATGTGTCCATGCCTCTGACTGACCTGTATGCATGTGTTATGTGGTGGACCATAGTGCCCCACGGGCATATCACTGTGACCTTCACCATGTACAGCCTGTTGAGCGGGACCCCACTGCACTGGCCAAGAGAGGTACCTGACACATCTGTAGCAGGTGGGTTGTGTAGCCCTACAGGCTGTGAGTGCTTGGCACACAGGATGTGTGTGCCATGTGTGGCATGTGCTCTGTTCCGACTTAATGTATGTTTGTGTGCCAGCTGCAGAGGTGTGTGATGCTCAGGCAGGATGCTATTCTGAGGCTCCAAGTATGCTCCAGTGTGTTCATGTGTTTGGATTGCTGTCAGTGCAGGTGTATGTCAGACTGGTATTGTAGTCACTGTAGTATGTCATACCACCTGACAGGGTATGCCAGTACTGGGTTCAGAGTGCTCAGTCCCCAGATTGGCTATGTGGTTGCATCTCACACATGTGTCGTATGTTCCTGGCCAGGGGAGAGGGTTGACTGCATACATGTGGCAGCTGTGACATTGCCACATGACTCACATATTCCACAACTGGACCATAGAGGTGATTCACAAGTTACCTTTGCACATGCTACCATAGTAGTGTGTTTGCCATGGTGATTACCAACACATAGGGCCAATGGGGAACAACATACTGAAGGTGAGTATGTGTGGGTGTACTGCTTCTGATTTCATAGCGCTGGCATTTATGACTGCACACGTGGGCAAATGCCACGTAAGTCATATGCAATGTGTCACAGGCAACGTACATGTGAACAGGACAGACAGTGACGTTCTGTCAAGTGAGACATTGACATACGTATAGTAAGCTATGCAGCTGTCACTAGGAATCCACAGAAGCTCTGTAAATCTGCATTGCAGGTGGAATCAGTGTTCCAGGGAACCTCAAGCAAACATGCATGCAAACAAAGCTACAGTAAGCAGGGCTGGAAGTAGTCCATTGTACAACAAAGAAGGGGTACCACTTCCAGTAGGTAACAGTGCAAATATGCAGGCACTATAAACATGTACCCAGGAATGCACAGCTCAGATGTCCATGGTAAAACTGAAATTATTTAAAATTTAATTTAATTTAAATTAAATTGGTACTGCACACATATCATCATGTGCAAACATCCACATTGTATAGTCGTTGTGGGCAACATGCCACCATTAGTGTACATGTCCATCATTGCGTATCACTACTTGCATTACCTTCTCCCCTCTGCTACCTATGTATGTGGCTATCTGTTGACGTCCTTACCACCAGTATGCAAAAATGTGCAGCTGTTACACTATGGTGCTTACTATGGGTGTAGATAACAATTCAGGACAGTCATACAGTTACTGCATCAGGCATGCTGGGATATACACACAATCATATCAGCACACTGTACTGTTACCAACATGATACTATTAATACACGTCTATGTAGTTACCCTGTGCATCAGTAACATGTTAACCTGTTCCTGCACTGATGTTAGAGATTGCAGGAGGCGTCACAGTTTCATCATATGCACAGGGTGTGAACTAGGTATGCCTGAGTCTGCCACTGATACCACCAATTGACATGTATGTGTATGTGTGTTGGTGAGGGACAGCAGTACAGGGTGGAGCACTGTTGATGCAGTGTGTGCGTGTATGTGGTAGCCTTAGGTGTTAACATTTCGCATGTGTGTATGCATGCACACAGTTCCACCTCATGGCTGCCATATACTGGAATTTGTGGACAGCCACAGACTGCACCTGCCAGGTCATACAGATCAGTGTCTGTGGCCATGGACACGGTACCTGTGCCTGGCAGGGGTGCTACGGACTGTATCCGGTACTAAGCCAGACTGGGTACTGTCATCAGAAGCGGGTGTTCGTTGACTGGACACAGGTCCCTGTTGGGACTGTCCAGAGCCACGTGCACATGGTCTCCTGGGGCGGTCTGATGACAGCACAGACCCAGCATTGCTGGAGCTGCTGCTGGCACTATGGGGGTGTCTGCGGGCCTGTTGTCGTCCGCGCTGACTGCCAGCTGCTGCTGTTGCTGGCATACACCCACATCGACGCCGCAACCGTCCACCATTGCCCTGGCTCATGGACATGTAGTTGTGGAACTGCTGTAATATGTCCCCACAATGTCTGTCTATGACATTGGTGAAATTACGGATGTCATGCATACTGTCAGTCATGGATGTGCGACATGCTCTCAGCTCCCTCAGACCCTGTCTGGTGTACCTTTCCATACGTGACTGTGCCTGCATGACAGCCCGAAACATAGCTGAGGTTGACAGACCTCTTTGGGCACATCTGCCAGAGGCAGTACGCCCATGGATGCTCCCAGGAGAACCCATGGGCAACTGTCTGTGTGGTACCATCTCAGGACCCTGCCCATGGCTGCTGTGTGGGGAAGCATGTGCCACAGATACCACATTACCCTGGTCAATGCCCACTGTATCCTGTCCATTACCTAGGGACATTGGTGACATAGGATGTACTGGCAGGATGACTGTGCACAATGATGGGGTTGACAGCTGTGTACTGTCAATTGGCTGACCAATGATGGACCCTGACACACCTTCCTGTGCCATTACACAGATATCATCATTATCAGTACCTGTGGCACCAGATTCAGGTTCCCTGCTGCAGGACACCAGAGCAGCACCAGAACCTGTGGGAGGAAGACAGGAAACACAGTTTACAATGTCTACACAATGTTACCAGTGATGCACACATGCACACATGCACACGTGGACACATGCACACATGCACACATGCACACGTGGACACACGCATACATGCACACATGCACACATGCACACGTGGACACACACACATGCACACATGCACCCATGCACACGTGCACACATGCACACATGCACACATGGACACACGCACACATGCACATATGCACAGGTGGACACACGCACACATGCACACCCTGCAGTATACACAAAGAGCACTACTGAGTTACACTATTATTACTAGCACTATCAAGACAATTATAGGTATTGTTAATAAACACTCACCAGCATGGATGGGCTGCCTTGCTGCAACACCGGAGGGACCTGCAGAAATGAGGGGATTAATGTCAGTGGGCACAACTGTGCCATTGATACTGCGTATGATACAGTTCAGTAGTACAACAGTTGCCTTTCACATGTCAGCTGCTGATATTGGCAATATCACACCTGCACAATTACATACTATGTTGACAGCTACATACCAAGGACACACCTTACACATGCATAAACTAACAGTGTACAGAACAGTCAAGTGTACATATGGCATATTACCTGCATGCTCCATGTCGTGTTGCTGTGTGGCTCCAGCCTCCATCATAATGCTGGTGTGTTGCTGTTGATGTTCCTGGGCTGGAGCCACAACACTTAGGAGTAGCCCCTCCAGTCTGGTGAGGGTGGGGATGTGTGGCCACCCCACCTCCTGTGGTGACCTGTTGCCTGTGGATATCTGATGCACGCTGATGGACATTTCTGATTAAATCACTGCAGTGATGTTGTACCTGCTCATATGTCCTAGTATGCGTGCCAATGTCATTTACCCTAAGGACAAGGTCTTGCCACAGTGCAGCCCTCTCCTGCTGATTCTGGCTGGTGCGGGAAAACAGTATGTCATAATCCCGCACCAGCCTCTGGTGTATCTCTTCATCTTCTGCAGCAGAGTAGGCAGGATTTCGCTGATGCGCCATGTCCCTGAAAGAGAACACAAACAGGATATCAGCAAACTATGACAGCAAAATATGGCACACATACTATACATGATACTCAACTGTAGTGATATACTACTACTCCCATATGTAGCATGTGTGTGTCTCTTGGTGGATACACATGTACATGGCCAGATATCAGTGCTCAGCCGACACCTGTGCAACAATACCTGCCACGTTCCATACAACATAGTACCAAGCCCCATCAGTCAGCACACTGAGACAGGTCCAATGCACCACCTCACTCTGGGGGTTCATAACAAGGTACTGTATGTGGAACATCATCCACTAGTGTGATCTGGACACAAACTAATCGGCCTGGATATACATATCCCACCACCACCACCAGCACAGTAGACTACTTTGAAATATATGTGAATAGACAGATTTTCACTTGTTAGAACTGAGATGGTATCCATGCAGCCCACTGGGCAAGTGGAAGCCACAACCCACAATGCTGACCCCTTTGCAAATGCTTTCCATGGACATCCCCAAGAATGCATGGAACATGCACAAACAATTCTAACCCAGACCCTATGCACAAAGGTTAAGCATCCTGTCTGGTGGACCCCAGCCAAAGACAAATTGTATAACGATAGAAGGAGGCTACTGCAAGACAGAGCAGAATCACATAAAGGGAAGGCATCTGTGGTCAGCACTAGTAAAAAGCTAAGTTATCTCATAACAACATCCAAGGCCAACTCTGAGAGGAAAATGGCCAAGGACACTAAAGATAACCACAAGGCCTTCTTCAGTTTTGTTAGAAACATGGACCAAAAGCCTCAGATATGCTCAGAGTTAGTACACAACTACATAAAATTCAATGAACCCACAGATATTGGCAACATTCTGGCAGACAGGTTCAGTGCAAATATCCCCCCTCCCTCTCCCTCAAAAGAAGAAATACTTATCACAGCTGAATGTAACCTCCCTGTCATCTCAGATGTCCAGGTGAGGGCCGCCCTCAGCAAAGCAGAACACACAGCATCAATGGGACCTGATGGTATCCCTGGATGTGTGCTACGTGAACTCCAAGAGGAGCTACAACCACATATAAAAATGATATTTAACCTTAGCCTTACTACGGGATATGTACCTGAACACTGGCATACAGCAACAGTGGTCCCACTCCACAAAGGAGGCACCTCTAGAGACCCTGGGAACTACCGCCCCATAAGCTTAACCAGCCTGGTCTGCAAAGATTCATTATGGGACTCATATACAGCGACACTGGGGACCTACAGACTCTTGATCCCACCCAGTTTGGCTTTGTGAAGGGCTGATCCTGCCTTTTGAACCTGGTTGACTTTTTCAAAACAGTCACTACAGCCATTGATGAGGGCAAAGCAGTCCATACAGCCTACCTGAACTTGCCTAAGGCCTTCAACACAATACCCCACTCAGGCATCATAGACAAGCTCATTAGCTTAAATGTTAATACATATGTCACATGATGGGTTGCAAACTGGTTAAACAACAGAATCCATAATGTCAAACTTGCGGGAGCCATGTCAGACTCAAAGCCAGTCACAAGTGGTATCCCACAGGGCTCTGTCCTAGGACCCCTCTTGTTTGGCATTTACTTCTCAGATGTGAAAGCAAACATGGGTGGGTTGTGGATGACAAAGTTCCCAGATGACTGCAAACTAGGCGCCATAGTCGATACACCAGCTGACACACACATCCTACAGACAGGCCTCACTGAAATGGACAACTGGTGCCAGAATCATGACCTAACACTGAATGGCATGAAATGCATAGTCATCCCCTTTGGGTAAAACAATGTACACACAACTTATCACATAGACATACATATAGATACAGACCAATAACACATATGGAGGGTTCACAGTATGTAGACTATTAAATTGTTACTTTACATTACCTGTTTGTCACGGCTGATTGTGTTACCGTTTGTATAGGTTCCTGCTTCTGCTAGCCCAGCTTGATACTGTCACTGATGACAGCTTCAACTTATATTTTCTTAAGTGTAGTTTTTGTTTGTGTTTTTATTTTCTTTTTTTCTTTCTTTCTCTCTCTCTCTCTCTCTCTCTCTGCCTCCAGACGGTGCAATGAAAGTATTGCATGCATGGACTGGGAGTACAGGATGCTTTTGTAGGTATCTGCATATGTCCATGTGATGGCCTCTGCACCAATTGTTAGCCAGCATTTGCTGATTGCATGCAGCTAGTTGTGTACTGATTGCAGTTCTCACTGTGATTTCAGGACAGTGCTATAAAAGGGTATGTGAGATAGGCGTTGCCCTTTCAGATTGTAAGGGCGGGGACCATGCTGGTATGCTGTGGACACTGTTCTGTGATTGTAAAGTTTAGTATCCCTCTCATAATTCAGGCTGTGTTGTAGATTAACATTTCTCCATTCATCTCTCCTGTTTCCTGTACTAAGTGTGTATGTAAACTGACACCTACAACTACTACTACTACTGTTAATATGGGTGTGTGTGCTTTCCTGTGGGACTTGTGGTGTGTGGCATGCAAGGTGCTACAGAGACATTATTACCTACTAGCTACCAACTAGCATGGCTGTTTCTGTTCACACACTACTATTATAGGAATCCACTAGATTTGACAGTAAATATACATGGCATGCTTTATGCACTACACATCCTATATTCCCTTTACATTCATTCCTACTATTACATGATATATTTATTGTAGCACAATGTTCTTATACAACAGTCATGGCTTAGTGGTAAGTCATGCAGACTACTGTTTCCAAGGTCCTGGGTTCAGGACTGACAGTGGGATTTTATTTTGCTTTTGGACAGACTACAGGACCTGTCATTCAGAGTGACTAAGGCACTTTTAAGCAGTTGTAACCAGGTTAGTGCTGGTTTGCGCGGAGCTCCCACATGCGCACTGGCGTTCAGCTCTGCGCACACCCGCTTACAACCGCATAAAAGTGCTTACTCATGCGCACACCCGCGCTATTTTCTTTGAAAGAAATGAAAATGGGGAGACAGGAAAGTGGTGAAAAAGGGGTCACAAAGAGGGTAAGACAGTAGGGAAACAAGCTTGGGTTTTGCAGGAGGGATGTAGGTAAGGCCCATAGCTGCCCATTTCTTCATCAGCAACAGCTGTGCATATGTATGTAATTTGGTGTGACATTTGAAACCTTCCACCCCTGAGAGAGGTGTAAGAAAAACAATAATACTTGTTGTACAGCCAATTGTAATTGACAGTTTCCATGTCCAGCAGACATGTGTGTGAAATGGGCAGCTATGTATGGGGCGTAATTTTTTTGTGGGTACAGAGTGCCCTTTTTTTTTTTTTCAGGTGAGAGTGTTATGTCAGGTAAAGGAAGTCAGTATAGATGGGAAGGTAGGTTGGGTAGGTCAACAGACAAGACAAACAAGACGCATACAGGGGACGTGTATGACACGTGTGGGGGGGTTACACAATTGACGGGGACGGATGTTTGGATATCCAGAGCCCATGAGCCCACAGATGGCAACAGTGGAACTGATATCCCCACCCATGGGCAGTTGCCACTGTGCCTTCACTGCCCAGGACGGGGCTGTGCTGGGGGCTGTGTAGGCTGGGCAACAGGCATGCCCGTTAGTTGTGCCACCTGTGCCTCAAGCTGGCATAGGGGCCCAAGAACAGATTCCTGGATCTCCCTACGCTCCGCAGTCCGGACGCTACAGAGGGTGAGTGGTGGTTCTCCTCCGGCCACACTTGCAGAGGGGGGGCAAGCCCCATCCCCTGCAGCGCTTCCACCCGCAGGTGGCACAGGGCCACCGGAGGAGAGTCCAGACTGGGCACTACTGCCAGGTGCACTCGCCAGCTGAGGTGGGAGAGGTGGGTCCGCTGGAACCCGCCTTCCCTGTCATCCTATGTTTTGCATTATGTCATGACAGTTTGGGTTAGTAACATACAATACCATTCGCAATTAGTTGTAACAGCATGCATTAGTATTCCCATTAACCAAACACCCAGATATTCACTCCACTGAACAGCGAGCATAACACATGCATAATTTGAACAGCACTACACAGTCCAACAACATGCAGGGTTGATTGATGGCAACAGGCCATCAGGTTTGGATGTATGAACAGGGCAGATGCATCAATGTACATGCAAATATGTATGACCCAACAGGACAAATGTCCAGGGGTGTTAATTGTGATTGCACATACCAATTTCACGTGGAATGGATTATATGTGGTTATAGGGTAGGGTGAAGAAAATATAATTAACACCTTCAAATACCAATACATATGCTGCACATTTCTAATAGCTGCAGATATATACACACTACAGTTCTACCTACAGTTTCCTATGTGATAACTACTTCAAGTTGGTGATAGGAATGTTACTGCTACATCAATATACATTTCCATTTGTATTCATACACGTTCATATCTGGCTCTGTTCAGCTACATCATCCTGCTACATTTGCTTTATATAGCTATAGACAACTGTGGATGTTTGGTATTTCAGACAATCATACTATCTGCATATTGTAGACTGAGAGCAACATATCCAGATTTTGGGATACACATTCCAGCTGCAGGAACATTTCAAACACATTTCGCAGTTTGGTTCTGCTTGTCACATTCATTTCATTCTGTACTGACTGCAGTATACTTTATTCAGGAGTTATTACTACTTTATTGGTGGATTCATAACTCTTTCTCACACTCTCTCACTTGTTTTATTTTTACAATTCAGGATGGTACTTACTTCTAGGCTTTATTGACATGTTTTACCTGTAGTTATTACAATCCTTTCCAACAGTCTCACTTCTGTCATGTTTCAGTATTTCAACAGGGATATATTTCACACGTGTTTTGCTCATCTTCTGCAGCTGTACTTTTCAGCCTGCTGCAGGTTGTGTACTATCATATTACAGGTGGGGCATCTTTATTTCAGACTTTATTTCAGACATTTTCATTTTTCTTGACAAATTATTTAGTATTTACCATGTGCTATTCAACCCTTAGATTAGATTTCCTAGACTTATATATTGAGAAAATGGACAATGGGTTGTTGAACACAGGAGTATATCGCAAGCCATGCCATCGCAATACTATATTAGCGAGGACTAGCATGCACCCCAATCATATATTTAATAATATAATAAGAGGACAGGGCATGCGTGTTTCCAGACTTAATGCAACTGAGACAGGCTTTGAAATAGGGATGCATGAGTTGAAAGAGAGATTAGAGCATAGGGGTTATAGTAATTATGAAATAGAGAGACAATTTAATGATATGCATAAACTCAGATTGAATAGAGCAGCACCTTATTATGGACCCAGACCCACACTAGAGAATGATGGACGAAGTGTAAGTAATGATGTCAAAATCTCGTTATCATATACTAGTGACAATAGGGATCTAAAAGATATATTCAATAAGCATTGGTCCATATTATGCACAGATGATGAGATTAGACAGGTGGTAGGAGATGAGCCAAGATTTCTGTACAAGAATAAATTAAATTTGAAAAGGTTGCTGTGCTATTCAAAGAAGAATAAGAAGGGATTTGAATCATATTACACTAAGGCATGCCAACGTTGTAATCAATGTGCATACATTGACAGTGCTACAACATTTGTACACCCTGACTCACACATACAGTTTAAGACCCAAGTGGACGCAACATGCACCAGTATGAATATTGTGTACCTGGCAGTTTGCCAGGTATGCACGCGCTCTATGTCGGTAAAACCAACCGACAACTTAAAGACAGGATACGTGAACATACATACCACATGAGGAAAGGGAATACAATGAATGCACTAGCTAAACATGTAGTAGAATTAGGTGATACACATAGATTCCTCTTTAGAGTTCTAGAAATGATTGAACCTTGTATTAGAGGTGGAGACATTAGGAACCACACGGAAGATAGGGAAAGTAAATGGATAACAAGACTAAGGGCTGATAGGGGTTCTGGACTCAATGAGAGAGCTTCGATAAAACCAGCACTCAAGAAAAGAAGGAATATCAACATTAAACATAGGTAGTTTTAAACAACATATTCAGATATTTTCTACAGCAGTCACACATTTTCTAATGATTGCTTATTGATACATTTGTTCATATTTTATATAAACATTTTATATGCTTTTAAGTATGTATTTATTTTGTATAAGCTATATAAGTTTCCTAATATATATCTTATATAGTAATCTATATTTTAGGATTCATAGTGGTTTTAGTACGTAATATACAACTTTAATTGTTAATTGCCACTTGTTTGTTTTATTGATGGATGTATTTATAGGGGCACTATGGGTAGCAGCAAATTGATCTGAAGAAACTCATTTTGTGAGTGAAAGCGCTCATCAGCTGCAGCACTTTTATACATGGTGTTTGTCTTTGGAACTGTGGATTAAAACCTTTTTACTTAACAAGGAATCGTGGTCTATTGGTCTGCTGTGCTCTCCAACTTACTTACAGTTTGGTTTACATTTTCATTTTTCTGTTTGGATTATAGACTGCAACACACTTTTGTAATCAAGCGATACTTGCAAACACTCTTACACTGTTACTTGCACATTTTATTACTTAGTGACTACACTGCACTCTTTTGCTAACTGTCATACTTTTATATTTATTTGCGGTTACAGGGAGAGGATTACTGACCTGCCTGGTGGCCCAACTGCACCAGCCTATCGCCATAGGCTCTGCAGTTCGCAGAACGGAAACCTGCAGCTGTAATATAAATAAAGCAATATTGGAATACACATCTCCATAATATCAGCTAGGTTAATTTCTTACATACATAATTAGATGTAACTTACTCAGTAGTGGGGTGTTGGGCATTTGCCGGGCCTCCGGGATCCAAAGGTTCAGTTGGTCCTGCTTGTGCCTCTTCAGGTCTGCATGGTGGTGACGGACCTGCTCACCAGTCCTTGGAATCCTTGTGGCACTGGTGAGATCATGAGCCAACCGGTCCCACGCCTCAGCCCTATATGCTCCCCACGGGACCTGGCCCTGCATGAGTTGGGCCTCATGATTGTGGACAAGGAGCCAAACCATATATCTGGACTCCTCAACACCCACCTCTGTGCTCAGAAGCAACTACCAGCACCTACTCCTGACATTCTGGCTGCAAGTTAGTTCTACAATCAGTTATGCTGTTTATTCCCGCCTATTGGGCTTATATATGCCATTTTCCCGCACTTATCTGTGATTGGCCATTTTGGAATTGTATCAGCTTCATAAAACCTGATGTGTCATGCTCCTCTTTCTATTCATTCCTATATATTTGCTATTACTGCATTTCTAAATACAGCTGTCATGGCTTAGTGGTTCAGTACCTTGACTATGGTGCATGGTATCTTGGGTTCAAACCTGGCCACTGCTTTTTATGTTTTATGAATGTCTAGACAGGCTAGGATGTGTATCTGTGTAAAGGCAGTTTTGTTACAGCTTGCTCAACGTTGCCCGCCGTTTAGCTTGTTGGTGCGGTGCGCAGCTCCACGCAAACGGTTTACGCTGGTTTACGCTTCATTTGGCTGTCAGCACGCATATTACACTCAGCTCAGCTAGGGGCACACAGTTTCAGTGTGTTAAACCATGGCTCACCTACGGGCACTCATTTTGCACCTGTTGAACCACTGCTCACCAACGGGCACTCATTTTGCACCTGTTAAACCACTGCTCACCTTCGGGCACTCATTTTACACCTGTCAAACCACTGCTCACCTACGGGCAGATGCACTCAACTTGTTAAACTGTAGCTCAGCTATAGGCACATCTGGCATTCTTTATTATTTTGTTATCTCACATTTCTTCAAAATAAATGGCCTATTTCATTAAATTTTACATAAAATATAATTTTATATATGTACATTTATGTCAGGGACTTGTTTCTTGTTTATTTCACTAAAAATAAAAATTGATGTTGTGGGGGCTCGAACCATGACTGCTTGCTCTTCAGCCAATGTCTCTGCCGCTACGCTATTGCTTTTTGGCTTACTTTGCATAGTTAGTTCTTATATGCTTTTCCACTTACTGCTAACTGTGGCTAAGCTACAGGCACACCCGCGCAAACGAGCGCACTCACGGGCAAACATCTTTACAATTTAAAAAAAATATAACATGTTCATTTATATATTTTATGTTCATAGTCTGTGGGGGCATGTGTTGTGTTGTGTTTATTCACATTTCTATGGACTCTGTCGTGGGGGTTTACTTTAGGCACTTTTCCTCTTCTGGGGGCGTGTCCGCTTGCAGGGCTCGGCCTACGGACACGCCCCCTACTGTCTTCCACGGACCGTGTAAGTCTTAGGTGTGATTCAGCATGCCCTCATGCATATGCATGACATGCTGACGTCACACCGTTTAACTGCAGCCTCCGTGTAAGCCTTGTAACTCTTACACGGAGGCTTCGTGAATCCTGCCCAGTGTGAATACTTGGCTGAAGGACTGTTAACCCCTCAGCAAGTTAGAGTAAGTCACCACACGGTTCAGTGCTATGACCTTTAGTCTTCAATACGCTCTTAAATAAAATACATATGTCCTCAAACTCCACACATATCTAACCTACTATGCAGATGACTCAATACTAACATGTAAACCTCTTCAGTCAAACATCTCCAAGACAGTGTGGAACAATCCTTCACAAACACTGGAAACTGGCCTGAGCAATCAAAACTACTTTTAAATCCAGCAAAACTAAACTCATGCTTACATTTCCAACCCATTAATCGGACTATTGTGACTTAATATTGCCATCTATCAATAATACTAGAATTGTGCTAGTACATAAAACAAAACTACAGTAAATAATTACTGACCGCTATATAAGATTTGATCACTTCATCCAAGACATACATCAAAAAAAGATATTAAACTTCTTTGCTCTTTCATAACTAGACTGAGTATAATTTCATGACTCTTAACAAGTGCAGAGTGCCTCCTTGGCAGATTTCTCCTGAGCTAAAAATCTTTTCAAAATGCAGTTTTTCAACTTAACTGTAGACAAATATATTTAATCTATAAATTAAAAGTTAGAAAAAAAATTAAAATATGACAGTTATTCAGCATACACTCCACTTCATAATAGTGTTATTAACATGTCAGTCAGATATAATGGCAATTTTATATTCTAAAGTAATTAGAAAATTTAACATAAGATGAGTGAACTAGCACACAGACAAATCCAGTGATACACCAGTTGAGTCCAAAACAAAAAAAGAAATCACTGGAAACCAGGGCAGAGTGAGCTAAAATCCTTTAATAATTCCAAACAATTTTCCAGGTGCACAGAGTGAACCGAAGTCCTTTAATGATTCCAAGCAATTTCTAGGTATGCAAGTAAAAACTTTCACACAGTGGGCTTCCTCAGGCACATACATCAGCTAACAAAGGCTAATGAAAGGTGAAATAATAATTTGGAAATTGGGAGGAATATTCAACGATATCAAAAGGACTTCAATAACAAATTAGCTGAAAAGTGAAGATACATGGCTGAACATAAACATCAGTTATTTTAAAGGGGAGCAAAATAAACAAGTTGAGAAAAAGCAGTTTGAAAAATGTTTCCAAAGTGTGCAAACAAACATATGGATTTTATTTATTTATTTATTCATGTATTTTGGCAATGCAGAGTGCATAGAAGAATATGACAGCTTGAGCAAGAGTTTTTAGGAGGAATTCTTCCAGAAATTGAGTGCAATTAATACAGCGGACATCACTGTGTCCTCACAGCTAAAGGAGAGAGAACTAGATCAGGTTTAGATGGTTGGTACAGGTAATGTACAGGAAGCCATTTATAGAAGTCTTTACAAATGGAATGATGTCAGAAGAAATGACAATTGGCAGAAGGGTAAGGCAAGGATGTCCACTATTGCCAGAACAGTTTTTTTTTTTTCTGGTGACAGAGATGTGCACCACAGTACTGTGAGGAAGAAATTAAAGGATTCTTCGAAGGGGAAAACAGAAAACCATTAATCATTTATAATCTGATGATGCTGTGTAATTAGTGGATGATGTGGCACGGATAGTGAAGATTGCAAAGAGACATGTTCAGTGGCTCATAACTAGAGCAGGAATGGAGTGTAATCTAAGTAGTATAGCAGTTCTGTGGATGGCAAAGGGACAGCATGAGTACAGGGAGTTGAGGGAGAGCGTGATATCTCTAGATCTGGAGGTAGGGAATGGTATATAAGATATGGAACTCCAACATGAGGAGGATAAAGGGAAACATGGAGAAACTTTAGAACATAGAAAGAAAATGTTGGACTGATCAGTGGATGGATAAATGTAATCAGAATGTTGTTGCAGCTGAAGGCAATAACATACCTATTAAAATACCTATCAGGGAATTGGGGAGCAGGTGTAGTTGAGTTTATTTGATGAATATGTGTAGAAGAGGAGAGAGCTTAGAGGAGGGGGCACTGACTGAGGGATATGGGGAATGTTGTACTTAAGAAGTATTTTTAGCATTCACTATGGCTATTAGGGGAAGAGTTAAGGTAGTCAGAAGAAGTATAGGAAAAGTGAATGAGGAATGGAAAAAGGAACTGATGAGGGCTATAGGTCATAAAACATCTCATTGGATGGTATAAAATGGGAAATGGAATTAGAAAAAGATGAAGAGATATAGAAGCTAGAAAGGAGAGTTAAAGCAGAAAGAATACTAGAGGCATGAGGCAGGAGTAATCTTCAGGATTCAACATCTTAAAGCTCCAGGATTAAATGAAGGTTTAAATATTACATGTCTGTTAAAAGCAAAGAAGTTGTAAATATATAAATATCAACATACTATTTTTATTTATGTTTTTAGATGTAAGTTGCTTAGAATATTATTTATGATGTTTATGTGTCTTTAAAAATGTTAAACTGCTAGCTGGTCTGATGAAGTCCACATATTATTGCGTTCGAAAGTGCTCACATTAAATTTTGTCTGGAGAATACCTATTGCCTTTATTTGTTTTTTCATTTGTTTAGTTTGTCTTTTGGATTAGCTGACATGTCATGTGACTGAGTTTAAATGTATTTAAACAGTTTGCTGATGTCTTGTTGTTCTGATGAAGTTCTAGTTATTAAAAAATTAAAGTGCTTAACTATATATTATTCTGTGTCCATCTCACTTAAGGTTTTTAGTGCTTTTCATATTTAGTTTGTAAAGGTAGTTTTTGAGTGTGATAAAGGTCTATGGTGATCCAAGCTCTATCCCAGAAAACAAATTCAAACAAACAAACAAATAAATAAACCTAATATGTAGTTTATATGCGTGAGAGATTTGATAAATACTTCTGCTGGTATATAAGATATTGAATTACAACATGTAGAGGTTAAAGGAGGACACGGAGAGACATCAGAACATAGAAAGAAAATGTTGGATTGATGAGTGGATAGATAAATCAGCTTTAAAGTGCACACAATAAATACTAAAAACATTAAAATGCTTAAGTGAGATGGACACGGAATAATATATAGTTAAGCATCATGTCAAAGGTATGCACCAAATAATGCCATTATTTTCAATGGCTATAACTACATTGTCTGAAATATTGCTTAGTCCTTTTATCTTAGAATGATTATCAGTGTTATACAGATATGTACAGTCAGCGTATCACTGTGGTTTTCTCATTGGTTTTCCAAATACTAAAACTTCACAGTCTCTTGTCACAGTGTAACAGTTTCAGAGTCTGGTTTCTTCATGAGTACATCTGATCACTCTGTTTCAGTCTAGGATCTTGAAAGACAGTTGGCATTTCTCTCATTATAGTACTTTTGCTTGCTATGATTCCCTTTCAGCATTTCTATCAGATGTTCATGAGTCTCTGGTACTAACAGTTTAACAGTTGTGGATAGTTAAATACTGAATCTTTTTTTAATTGTTAGTTGTGGTGATGGGTCTATATTGCAACACCAAAATGGCTAAACACCGAACTCCGTTTCATCGGCACATATTTAGGTAACTACAAGTAACGTGAATGGCCAGATCACCAATTTTTTTCCTAGGGAAAAAAAATTGGTAGGCCAACCAGACATGACACACCACTTCAAATATTACAAAGTGCGGGGCTTCACCCCCCCTCCACACCCCCCTTAATAAATTTACCAACTCCGAGATCAAGGGCAAATTCACAGCGACGGCCAAGTGATTTTTCTCCCTAGGTAAAAATCGGTGATCTGGCCATTAGCTTAACTTGTAGTTTTATAAATATGTGTTGATGAAACAGCATTCGGTGTTCAGTCATTTCGCTATCGTAATATAGAACCGGTGGTGACAGTCCTTTTCCTATCAATCTCTATTTCCAGTAGTATCACATTCCTTCAAAATGTTTTCAACAATCTAAATCTCCCTTTCTACATGACTTGATATGCTGTCAAACCGAGAAGCAGTAAGTTTATCTCAGATGCTGACACTAAACCATAGTAGGACTGACAAGGTGGAACACAGCTTAGTGTGTGGGATCTGTTTTGGTTGTGATTTTTTTTTATGAAACAGAATAGTTTTAGAGACCATTTATTTCTATATTTGTTTATTTATTCTACATGTGTTTAAATTTTAATGCACAAGCTATTACATTTCAAGTAGTTCTTGAATTAAAAATAACTTTCTGGATGTAAACACACGATAGTGCACATATTGGCACTTTCTAGTCTATTTTCAAACTGTTACTTTTTTATAATGCTTTTATTAAATTATCAATGAAGACATAGGTATGCATTATACATTACATATGTTTTCTTTCTTTTTAACAATTAGCATTCACTCCCACATTATATAACTCACACAATCCCTGCCTTTCCATGAACCTCTCTCCTACACCCAAACATTATTCCACAATTATTGTTCCCACAAATTCCATTTATTTGCATGGAATTTGCTCCATTGTTTTTCTAAAGATCCCTCTTCCAGTTCTTTTATCTCTTTCTGAGTATTCAATACTTCAGAAACAGTTGGTTTAGATTCTGATTTACATTTTCTAGTAATTGCTTCTTTGGCAGACAATAGCATTAGACTTTATAAGGCTTCACTATGTCTAGGCAATGTAGATCCTGTGCTCCAGCTCAAAAGAATAATTTCCTTAGTTATAGCCATTTGCTCACCCAAACATTTTTGATTGCATACTCATTAGGGAATTTCTAAATTCTCCAACTCACTACATTCCCAAAAATGTGTTCACAGTAGCCTCTCTTTTTCCCATCTGACCTCCAATTTTTGCTAGCTACCTAAAAAAAAATTTCTGAAGTCTGCTTGGGATATAAAAATACCTATGCAAACATTTCTATGCAAAAAATTCTAAACCTTCTAGACTTTGTTTACAATCTTGGGAGTCAAAGAAAGTCACAACACTGGTGATACTGTCTCAAAAATATATAGAACACCCACGAACACTTGACACACCAAACACTTTATTGTAAAGCTTTCGGATCCACACTCTTCATCAGTACATAGTAACTGTGTTTTCTCATCATTTAAAAAGGAGATGTAATTAAACCACATGCTTCAGCCAGCCTATCACTCTAATCACTAATTAAATTTTAAAGAAAAATTTTACTATCTAAAAGTATAATAGATGTAAAACATTTAGGACATCTAAAACATATTAAACTATATAAAATAATTCACATATATTTCTACAATAAACAAACATAAAGACATACCCTATATGCATATATATTCAAATACAAATTTATAATTCATCATAAAATCAGTTACTGCTCATTTATAAAATTAGAATTAAACTTTCTTTCTCCGCTTTTTCATTAAGACAGGTTTTAAACTAACCGCATTATTCAAACCTGGACTCATATCAGTCTGAAGTCTAATAATCCATTCAAATTCTTTTAATTCTAACACATTATTCATATCACCTTTCCTCACACCCATCTTTACTGTACATATAACTCTAAATTTGAATCTATGCCTTTCATCCTCATCAATGATATGTTTGCTCAACGCATTTGTTAATACCTTCCTTCTTATATCTGACTTATGCTCTATGATCCTCTCCCTTAATTTTCTGGTGGTCTTACCCACATAAAATGATGTGCATACCACACACGTAGCTAGGTAGACCACCTGGGTTACATTACAGCTTGTCAAAGCTTCCAGGGTGAAAATTTCTCCACTCATTGGATTTATATAAGTACTATCACCCTCATACAAATCCTTGCAACAAGTACAGTTATAACATTTTCTTGTCCCAGTCCCTTTTTGTGTGTGTTTGTTCTTTTCTTTAAAATCTTTATAACAAAGCTTTTGTTTTAGGGTCTCCAAATTCCTATAAGCATAACTTGGTCTATCACCTACTATTGATCTTATCTCAGGCATAGCCATTAAGATGGGCCAGTTTCTCTCTATTATATCTCGTACATTACTCGTATTAAGATTATATGTAGTGAGGTATATTACTACTTTATTATCCCCATGTGTCAATGTCCCATAACTCTCTACTCCTCCACTAAAACTGGTTTATACTTATTCTCTCTTCCCTTTAGTACGTCCTCATAGACACTGTTTATAATATATCTCGGGTAACCATTCCTTTCAAACTCTTGAATCATTACCATAGCTTGTTCCTTAAAATTACTGTCTATGGTATTCAATTTACTTGTTCTTATTAATTGCGCTTTCAATACCCCTTTTAATTTATGTGGCGCATGCATACTGCCCCTATTAATGTATCTAGAGGCATCTACCTCTTTTTTATATATCATGGACTCCAGTTTATTCTCATTCCTATATAAATGTACATCCAAATAGTTTATACATTGATCTGACGCTTCCATTTTAAACCTCAGAAACTCAGTAGAGTCATTAAGGTATTGCACATAACTATTTAAATCTGATAAAGAACCACTCCAAATCATAAAACAATGATCTACAAACCCCTTGTAGAATCTGACATTCTCATTCATTCCATTCACATCATTAAGTATAACGTGTTTTTCCCACTCATATAGTATCAAATTAGCACAGGTGTTAGCTATGGGAGTGCCCATCACCTGTAAGCTGTAAATATGGTTCTTTATCAAATATAAAAATGTTATTCGTTAGCACTGTCTCAAGTAGGGTAGAAATATTTTCAATCTCCCTACCATACATTTTAACTTCATTTTTCAAGAAATCACGAATAGCATTGAGTCCATATTCATTAAGGATAACAGTAAATAATGAAGTAATGTCCAAAGATACCATTATATAATTTTCTCCTCCATGATTTAGTTGCCAGTTATATAAATCACATAGAAAGTTATTAGTATCCTTCAATACTGTGGAACATCCTCCTAAGTACTTTCCTAACACTGTTTGTAAATATTTAAAAATAGGCTCGGTCACCCATCCACCCCCTGAGACTATAGGTCTCAGTGGCGGATCCACCATGTCCCAGGATACATATATGTATCTTGGGGATACCATAAATCTGTGGTATCCTGGGACATGGTACACTTAAATAATTAAACAAATCTATATTTATATCATTACTGAGTTGTAGTTCATATATTGTCATATTCACCTCAGTTATATGTCTCTGAACTTCACTAAAAGAAATTTTTCTAAAAGTGCATGTTTCATTCAAAATTTTTTTTTAAATTCATCATATAAGTATCCTTTTCCATTATTACCACTGCTCTCCCTTTGTCAGCCTGCTTTATTACTATATCATTATATCCTTGCAGTTCTTTCATGGCTACATACTCAGAATATGTTAAATTATACAATTTACTTCTACTCTTTTTCCTATAGTAAAGTCTCAGTTCATGCTCAACAATATTGGAGTAGGCAGATAATATAGGGCACAAAATCAGTGAAAAAACACTCAATTTTTTACACATTGGCATAAGCATACAATTGTCTTTAAAAATTAACTTTAAACTAACTTGTCGTAAAAATGATTTCAAGTCCATTATAGCCTGGACTACATCATCCGTTGTATTAGGGATGAATTTCAAACCCTTACTTAAAACTGCTAGTTGTGATTCAGTTAATACTAAATTAGAAAGATTAAGAGTACCTTTTGTCATTTGTATGAGCGTCTGCTCACTTTGTTGTTGACTACCGGACTGCTGTTCTTCCTCTTGATACCTAAATTGGACTGCTGGGTCTGCCGCTGCAATTGCAAACCCTTCTGCACGGACTGTATCAATATTTTTTCTGGCCATTTTAGCTGGAATGGAGAAAAAGAAGTAATCTCCCTCTGTATGTTCTTTCCTTTAATGTTCTCTTTAATATTACTCGGACTGCCAGACATAGTCAGTTCCCTCACCTTAGGATGTACGGCATCATCTCCCTTGATGTCGCCATTGCATTCTAATAGAATCGGCGCACTATCTGCCCCTTCCTTAATATGTGGAGTCTGTCGTTGATTGGTTGTTTCTGAAGTTGTAGCAACGGCATTCCGTTTTGGACCTCTTTGATTGGCCGATAAGTCCGCTGTCATCTCTTGCAGCTCAAAAGTATCTAGTTGATCAAGGGAATTAATTCCTCTACTTTTTGCTGTCAATATTTTATCTTTAGAGGATGAAAAGTAGTTTTCATTCTTTGGCCAAGAAAAAATATGATTATTTTTAAAATCATTAACACCCCTTTGTATTTTATTTTTCTTTCTCTGCTGAAGTTTCAGATCTAATGTATAAAGATGAGTCAAAACAGTCTTATATAGTTCAGAGAATTCTGCGAAGAAGGGATATTAACAATAATGTTTTCCAACATTTCTATCTCCACCAACAGCTTATTTTCAACAGGTTCAAAAAACGTATTCATAAGACTCATATAGTCTGCGCTCAATTTCAAGTTTAATTGTTGCCACTGCATTAGAAGTTCATTATATGTGTTAGCATATGATGGCATCTTTAGAATCCTTAACCCTCTTGGTACTATACCCAACTCCAAATAAGCCTGAAAGCTTAACCGTTGCCATTGGAGTTGCTTGTAAGTTTGCACTTTCTTTTCCAGAACCATCAATTTCTCTTTAAATTCCTCCACCTTTTGCTCAATGGTTACCTGTGTAGGAGCTACATAAAATATCATCTTCAGCAGTGGATTATCCTGTAGTTGTAACAGTTTTTCACAGAACCATTCGGTTCTCTCATTATACTCTCCATAACACGCAAATAATTTCTTAACTGGCTGAAGCTCTCATTGTCCTGTTTGGTGCTAACAGCATACACCAAGTTAAAGTCTCAAAGAAAGTCACAACACTGGTGATACTGCTTCAAAAATATATCGAACAACCACGAACACTTGACACACCAAACACTTTATTGTAAAGCTTTCAGATCCACACTCTTCATCAGTACATAGTAACTGTGTTTTCTCATCATTTAAAAAGGAGATGTAATTAAACCACATGCTTCAGCCAGCCTATCACTCTAACCACTAATTAAATTTTAAAGGAAAATTTTACTATCTAAAAGTATAATAGATGTAAAACATTTAGGACATCTAAAAACATATTAAACTATATAAAATAATTCACATATATTTCTGCAATAAACAAACATAAAAACATACCCTATATGCATATATATTCAAATACAAATTTATAATTAATCATAAAATCAGTTACTGCTCATTTATAAAGTTAGAATTAATCTTGGGAGCCACACAGATCTCCCTCCTTTGTCCCTTTGTAAAGTGTCTTTCCAGTCTCTCTTTCCAATCTCTTCTAACCTCTTCTGATTGATGTTTATAGTTATTGTGCAGTATTTTAAATGCATTACTAATTATCCATTTTTCTGTAGGCAGATTCTCCTCTTGACTTGACTATCGACTCTACCAGAGTGGGACTTTCACTTAGCACTCCCCTTTACTTTTTCTTTGCCTATATTCTAATATCAATTCCCAGTTAAGAAGGCAGTCTCTAACCCGGAGACTTTGCTTGGCTTCATCCCAGTCTATTATTTTTCCCTTTCTAGTTATTTACTCTTATATGGTTTATGCTGAAATACTGCTTATTATTCATTCTGGTTTATAAAGAACTGATTATTGAAGGGTTTGCATCCATTATATCTGTATGTTATACATAGACTTTGATAACACATTTCACAAATGTACATACAATTTAAATGCAGGATAAATGCCTAATAGTTACAAAGTTAGCATCGTAGCATTATCCTCACAGGTGAAAAACAGTGGAAGAAAGCAAATTCAAGTGAAGCAGAGAAATGAATTTGCATTAAAGAAAAGATGTGTCTTATAGCAATGCTAGGTTCTAGAATCATCACATTCCAGTATTTATTATAGTGACGCTGCAGATTTCCTACAGGTAAGTATGTAACAAATAATGCAGAAGGTGGTGGAAGTTTTTCTGACAATGTTTTCACTGGGCCTAGGATGTACCAAAGCTGTTACATTGGCAATTGAATTAATCATTTACCGATTAGGTCACACCCACACCAACATTCAATGCTAACTCCAATCAGACTTGCATGAGCTCCTCCAGTGCTTCATAAATCACCAAGACCAAAACTTTACTTTTTGGAACTTCACAGAATATTCACCAAGCACTTCACTCTATAACTATCTTTGACTTTCACAACTATTCCATAGAGACAACCTCCATCTTCAAACATCTAAGACTATGGCTTGATTAGTCACTAAACTTCCATTCCCACATAGACAAAGTGAGAACTAAAATAAACTCCCTCTATTTCTGGGTCAAAAATATCTTCCCTTTTCTATCCCAACCAGCCAGTACAGCCATTGGCAAAAGAGTTCTCCTTTCTCAGCTTGAATATGGGCTCCCAATTTTTTCTTCTGCCTCCAAGAAAACTATTGCAACACTCCAGACTATCTCTAACAGCATCTTCTGATTCATAATAAATGCATCTCTCTGTGAGCATCACTGTATAACCCTAGGAAAAGCCAAATGGCTGCCGATAAAACAAAGATATAACCTACTTTTGGGATACCAACTCTATAAACTACTACAATGCCACACATTTACTCCTCTTGCAGCTAGACTTCATGAAAAAAAAATGTGTCATACAACCTGAGACACGGCTCACATGCCATAGCAACTCTCATTACCAGTAGGACCAAACTCCACAGCACTGCACTTGCATTTTCTAATCGGGCACCTGCTGTTTGGCAAGCTCTCCCTATCAATATTAAGGAAATCAATACTTATTCCAGCTTCAGAATGCAAATCAAAAGCACTTCTTCATTCAAGCTAAATGCTCCTTCTTCAACACAAGACATGTCACCTAATTTATAACCTTTCTGAATCTCATTTCCTCTCTCAAGATTCACTGAAGATTGATCCACTTTAGAATCTAATGTATGTATTGCGCAGTATACTCTGCTTGATTGTACATTGTACTGTTCTTGTTCACTAGAATGTATATACACAGTAGTTTTGATGTAATTAATCTTAACTACTCTGTTATCGCTTACATTTCTGTATCTTTTGTTTGGGAAATGATAAGTCAGTATTGATCAGTGAACTACCATGGTAAACAAATATAAATAAATATCTAAATAAATGTATCCATTTAGAAGATGATGGTTACATCTTTAGTAAATGTATGATTAGAATTCTTTTACTGTCATATTGATCACTGTGTCTACTGTGTTTCAGAAACATTTAATAAAACAATAAAAATCTGTATTACAAAGAAAAAAAAAACTTAGGTCATGTCCAATGAAATGCAACCCGAAGTACCTGAGTAATAGAAAGTGATGTAGCAACAAGGAAACAGGAAGGAACCTTTGGCATATCACATCCTATAGTTCCAAGATAAGGAATTGGTATACAAAGGCTGGGAGAAAGCTTGATGGAATTTTGAATATGTTGAGAGTGATATTATTACTAGTACGGAAAGTGAAGTATTTTTCTTCTATGTAGATAACAAGTTTTACTAAAAGTATGGTACATTATATAGTTCTTTAGAGCCTTCAACTACACAGACATCAGCAAAACCAAGCCACACAAATAATGATAACACCAAGCAAAGCTTTTTTTTTCCTTCTGTTGTTTTTGAAGTTCAGCTAAAAGTTTTTGTTTTTCTTATGGTCATTTAATACATCTGCAATTAGCAATATGAGGGAAATAGTTTTTAGCTGCTTTTCCAGTGAATTTTAAAATAAATTGAGGAAACATAACTCATCACAGGGATTAACACCTAGCTAAAATTTAATTGAAACAAGAAAACTGAGAACATCCATAAACAGAACAGACTCTAAACCTTTGTCTAAAGTTTCAAGCCCAATAGAGAAGTTCACTATTTTAAATTCCATCTAAAGGAATATCTAAAAAACAATTGGCTCTGCTCCAATTCTGGATAATCTTCACTCCTTTCTAATTTACTTTTCAGTCTCCTTATATTATCCGTTAGTACCATCACTTATCAATCACCATCAACTTCATCTTGTATTTAATCTATACCATTTCTATGTATATTTTTTGTATCAATGTTAAATGTATGTATTTTCACATTTCTTTGTTTGTGTATTACAGCCTTGAAACATGTACTATACTTAATTTGGGAACTTTTTGTTTAGATAGCCAATATGGATCCATATTTTTCTCATACCTAACATACTATTATCCTATGCTTAATTGACTTTTTATTGTTACTATTTGTTACTATTTGTTACATTACATTCTATTCATATGTATATATTCTCTGTATAACTGTGGAGCTTATCTCCCCAGGCCTCCTCTGAAAATGGGCCCCTGATTATAGGTAGGGTAGGTGTGTTTGTGTGTTATGTTGTGTTTGTGTGTGTTGTTTTGTTTGTTTTAGTGTAGTTAGGTAGGAGTATGAGTGTGTGTATCTATGTGCTGGTTTGTGTGTCTGTGTGTATGGTCGCGATTGTGCTATTCACGGTTTTGGGTGTTCGGGTATGTGGGTTTTCAACTATTCAGTCTCAAAATACTGAAATTCAACATTTCAGTATTTCGATATTGTCTAGTGAATATATATATATATATATATATATATATATATATATATATATATATATATAAAGTGTGTGTGTGTGTGTGTGTGTGTGTGTGTGTGTGTGTGTGTGTGTGTGTGTATATATATATATATATATATATATATATATATATATATATACTTATAAATATCAATATAAATAGATTTATATATCTGTATCTATATCCATATATACTATATGTCTATAAATAAATTTAAAAAATAAACAATGAACAGAAGAGAAAATGACTAAACCAAGGAACACTTCCGAAACTAAAGGTGAAAAAAAAGAGACGGACTATTGAATGTAGTTTAGCACTTTCATCATTTAATCGTAATAGGACTTCTTCAGAACTAAATTAAAAATAAATAATCACACACTTTTAAAAGAAGCTGTAAAATCATAGACATTCTATTAGAACTACATAAGCCAATAACAACTTGTAAGGAATAAACGTTAGAATAGTTTGTTGCATACTTTACTTTTTTTTTTTTTTTTTTTTTTTTTTTTTTTTTTTAAGTTATGAGATTCCGCAGTCTTGATATTCTGGTCCTCAGGATTCAGAGTCTTGGGATTTTGGAATTTTGGTATTCCATAGTGATTATATATACACATATATATATATATATATATATATATATATATATACATATATATATATATATATATATATATATATATATATATAGCGTCACTTCAGAATCCTGAAATATCACAATCCTGAATTTCATAATCTGGAACCCAAAATCCTGAAAATTCGAAATCCTGAAAACTTAAAATACTTAAAATCCTGAATCACAAAATACTGAAAATATACAGGACAAAAAGAATGACAATATTCCAGTAGGATAGCACTTTTCACCAAGTATGGGCAGGGGGCCAAGCCCCCCTGCACCCCCACACCCCCTGCTAATTAAATATATAAACTCCAAGATAGCACACCACAGAAAAAAATGGCAAACATACTATCACATGTGTTCATGACTGCCTGTTGTATCCTTAGTAACAGTCCCTTTTAACTTGCTATACTACAACATAACTCATGATAGTGTAGTTAATTGCAATCTTGGAATTGATATATTTAAGTAGCAGGGAGTGTAGAGACGCAACCTCCCACATGGGAGGTGTGCTGCTTACATTTGGTGGTCTGGTTTGTGTTAGTCAGTATATGTATCCTGTGTGCTTTCAATTTTTGGGATTCAGGATTCATATTATGAAGTTTTATGAAATTCAGGATTGTGATATTTCAGGATTCTGAAGTGAATATATATATATATATATATATATATATATATATATATATATATAGACACATAAGTACATTGACATCAACACAGCAGTGCTTTGGAGTAGAGGGACTACACAAAGAAATGTCAGTCTTGGAATCAGTAAACATTTCTCCTATCCACATTTTAATTGTCGTTACTGCCCTCAGAGTTCAACAGTCACACATAATGAACAGTGGCTTCTTTATATATTCTGGGAGTTAGTGCAGATGATTAAGGGTATGAGCTGCTATGGAGCTACTTCATGTGGCAAATTATTTCATTCTCTCAGCTTTTACATTCATTTGTTCACTATATGATCTTGAACAAGTAGCTTAACCTGACACTGTTTTGGGGCAATTGGAAATTTGGACTTCTGGACAGCATGCCTGGTAATAACCTATTAACCTAAAGACTTAACTAGTTTCTTGCTTCTTTATAAATCTTATAAATATCCATAAAACAGATTTTAACAGATGGCTGATGGAAGAAAGGAAATAAGGGAGACATCTGTTGGGGTGTAGGTGAAGAGGAACTGTTTTCTAGGTCTCTCCTGCACCTTCATATTAATAGATATAGGATGCTTTTTGTATATCTGGAGGACTGGACTTGAAGAAAATGCACAATTATATCACTGGCAAGAGATTCATTAAAGTACATTGTAATCTAGCATCTTAAAATTTTAATTTGCTTTTATTTACAGTTGCTGTTCCTTTGAGTGAAGCCAAATGCCCTGCAGGGTACATCACTGAAAAAAATAAAACTTGCACAGGTAAGACCACATTAAGAAATGAACTTTCTTTCAGCAAAGTCACAGTAATATGCACCTATCTTTAGCATGTTTGAGCATAATGTCTAGAAGGAGTCAATTTTATCCGTCCTTATACATGAAGTAGGTCCTGTTTTGTTCAGAAGTGGTATTTATCTTCAGTGCTTTCAGACTTGGCACTAAATATAAGGCATCTGTGTCTTAAAATAAGGTCACATATTGGCATTAAAGTAATCATTCACAATATGCACAGGTAGATTGGGTTATCCGAGGGAGATGCTGAGCTCAAACTCCTGCAGAGTGAGGCCTTTCCGTGATGAATAGCATTTGCCAGTACAAACTAAATTTAATCAACTTTACTTAATAATGACTGTTACAATAACTGAAGAGAAGCTTTACAAACTAAAAACTGCCATTTCAATATGACTTTTACTATGCTGTGCTTGGAGGCAGATTATTGATAATAGCATTACTAAGGTTAAATTTATTTATTTTGTTGAATGTTCATTGACTTTGAAGGTGGGCCAATCTATGTGGATCCTTTTCAGCCATGAGTTGGGTATATAAAAAGCTACAGATAATTATTTACTTTTTATGTACATTGCAGGAATATCGTAGCTGATATTAAAGTTCATGCCATTCAGAATTTATTTGTGTGAGCTGTACATAAAAGTGGGCTAAGTATTAAATTGGATCTGATGAAGTACCTGTGTGTATGAAAGTGCTTGTCCTGGTTATTTTTGTACTTGTTTGTACCTCTACAATTTTTAAGTGTTTTAATAACATTGTTGTGCTCATTTGTCTCTCTGCCTAGCCAGCTTTTTTGTTTTTAAAGTTCTGTAGCTTTTGCTGGTTGCTCTTTTTTCTTTTTTACTATAAGAATTAAACATATTATATTGTGTGAATCAACCCACCGTTACACCCATGTATGGGGTTTTACCTCTGCATGCCTTTACTTATTATTACCATCTCAGAGGTCACTGTAGGTTGTAGACAGCTTAGCTCATTCCCATAAATTGACTTTTTATCCGAAATAGGTTTGATTTCACAATGAGTTATTGTTGCAGAACATTTATATATGAATACCCATATCCCATGTAGCTGCTAGGATTATGAGATTCCGCAGTCTTGATATTCTGGTCCTCAGGATTCAGAGTCTTGGGATTTTGGAATTTTGGTATTCCATAGTGATTATATATACATATATATATATATATATATATATATATATATATATATACATATATATATGGCTTCACTTCAGAATCCTGAAATATCACAATCCTGAATTTCATAATCTGGAACCCAAAATCCTGAAAATTCGAAATCCTGAAAACTTAAAATCCTGAATCACAAAATACTGAAAATATACAGGACAAAAAGAATGACAATATTCCAGTAGGATAACACTTTTCACCAAGTATGGGCAGGGGGCCAAGCCACCCTGCACCCCCACACCCCCTGCTAATTAAATATATAAACTCCAAGATAGCACACCACAGAAAAAAATGGCAATCATACTATCACATGTGTTCATGACTGCCTGTTGTATCCTTAGTAACAGTCCCTTTTAACTTGCAATACTACAACATAACTCATGATAGTGTAGTTAATTGCAATCTTGGAATTGATATATTTAAGTAGCAGGGAGTGTAGAGACGCAACCTCCCACATGGGGGGTGTGCAGGGAGGCTTACCCCCTGCTTACATTTGGTGGAATGTAATCTGGTTTGTGTTAGTCAGTATATGTATCCTGTGTGCTTTCAATTTTTTGGGATTCAGGATTTTGGGCTTTCATATTATGAAGTTTTATGAAATTCAGGATTGTGATATTTCAGGATTCTGAAGTGAATATATATATATATATATATATATATATATATATATATATATATATATATATATATATATATATATATATATATATATATAGACACATAAGTACATTGACATCAACACAGCAGTGCTTTGGAGTAGAGGGACTACACAAAGAAACGTCAGTCTTGGAATCAGTAAACATTTCTCCTATCCACATTTTAATTGTCGTTACTGCCCTCAGAGTTCAACAGTCACACATAATGAACAGTGGCTTCTTTATATATTCTGGGAGTTAGTGCAGATGATTAAGGGTATGAGCTGCTATGGAGCTACTTCATGTGGCAAATCATTTCATTCTCTCAGCTTTTACATTCATTTGTTCACTATATGACCATGAACAAGTAGCTTAACCTGACACTGTTTTGGGGCAATTGGAAATTTGGACTTCTGGACAGCATGCCTGGTAATAACCTATTAACCTAAAGACTTAACTAGTTTCATGCTTCTTTATAAATCTTATAAATATCCATAAAACAGATTTTAACAGATGGCTGATGGAAGAAAGGAAATAAGGGAGACATCTGTTGGGGTGTAGGTGAAGAGGAGCTGTTTTCTAGGTCTCTCCTGCCCCTTCATATTAATAGATATAGGATGCTTTTTGTATATCTGGAGGACTGGACATGAAGAAAATGCACAATTATATCACTGGCAAGAGATTCATTAAAGTACATTGTAATCTAGCATCTTAAAATTTTAATTCACTTTTATTTACAGTTGCTGTTCCTTTGAGTGAAGCCAAATGCCCTGCAGGGTACATCACTGAAAGAAATAAAACTTGCACAGGTAAGACCACATTAAGAAATGAACTTTCTTTCAGCAAAGTCACAGTAATATGCACCTATCTTTAGCATGTTTGAGCATAATGTCTAGAAGGAGTCAATTTTATCCGTCCTTATACATGAAGTAGGTCCTGTTTTGCTCAGAAGTGGTATTTATCTTCAGTGCTTTCAGACTTGGCACTAAATATACGGCATCTGTGTCTTAAAATAAGGTCACATATTGGCATTAAAGTAATCATTCACAATATGCACAGGTAGAGTGGGTTATCCGAGGGAGATGCTGAGCTCAAACTCCTGCAGAGTGAGGCCTTTCCTTGATGAATAGAATTTGCCAGTACAAACTAAATTTAATCAACTTTACTTAATAATGACTGTTACAATAACTGAAGAGAAGCTTTACAAACTAAAAACTGCCATTTCAGTATGACTTTTACTATGCTGTGCTTGGAGGCAGATTATTGATAATAGCATTACTAAGGTTAAATTTATTTATTTTGTTGAATGTTCATTGAATTTGAAGGTGGGCCAATCTATGTGGATCCTTTTCAGCCATGAGTTGGGTATATAAAAAGCTACAGATAATTATTTACTTTTTATGTACATTGCAGGAATATTGTAGCTGATATTAAAGTTCATGCCATTCAGAATTTATTTGTGTGAGCTGTACATAAAAGTGGGCTAAGTATTAAATTGGATCTGATGAAGTACCTGTGTGTATGAAAGTGCTTGTCCTGGTCATTTTTGTACTTGTTTGTACCTCTACAATTTTTAAGTGTTTTAATAACATTGTTGTGCTCATTTGTCTCTCTGCCTAGCCAGCTTTTTTGTTTTTAAAGTTCTGTAGCTTTTGCTGGTTGCTCTTTTTTCTTTTTTACTATAAGAATTAAACATATTATATTGTGTGAATCAACCCACCGTTACACCCATGTATGGGGTTTTACCTCTGCATGCCTTTACTTATTATTACCATCTCAGAGGTCACTGTAGGTTGTAGACAGCTTAGCTCATTCCCATAAATTGACTTTTTATCTGAAATAGGTTTGATTTCACAATGAGTTATTGTTGCAGAACATTTATATATGAATACCTATACCCCATGTTGCTGCTAGCATTATTATGCATGAATACATATAGCCTATACTGCTGCTAACATTATTATATACGAATACATGTACCTTATACTGCTGCTAATATTATTATATATGAATACATGTACGTTATACTGCTAACATTATTTATATTAATACATTTACCGTATGCTATCATAGCTCTCAACTGTGCAGATTTTCACAGAATGTTAAAACTTTTGCCTCATATTTTCTATCTGTTCCTTATAATATGTGTGGTTTTCTGGTAAATGACTGATGATTAATGTTTTAATGTCATACATCTGAGTTTCACACTTCATATTGCTCAGAAAACACATGCAAACACAAATCCTATTATTCAAGCAACTTTCAAGGTTTGTAAAAGGAATATTTAAAATCTGTCTCTATGTTGGGCCTTTGTCCCCCACCCCCATTATTGGTTGAGAAGTATGATTGTTATATAATAGTACATGTACCCTAAACTGCTGTTAATATTATTATATATGAATGTGTATAATCTATACTGCTACTAACATTATATGTGAATACAGGTAACCTATAGTGCTGCTAACATTATTTTATATGAAGATGTATCCCCTAAAATGCTATTAATATTATTATATATGAATATATGTACCCTATACTGTTCCTAACATTATTTTACTGTACATGAATACATGTACCCTACAATGCTGCTAATATTATTTTATAGGAATACATTTACCCTATACTGCTGCTAAAATTATTATGTATGAATATGTATACTATGTACTGCTACTAACATTATTATATATAAATGCATATACCCTGCCCTGCTGCTAACATGATTACATATGAATACATGTACTGTATACTGCTTCTATCATTATTATATATGATACATTTACCCTATACTGCTGATAACATTATTATATACAAATGCATGTACCTTATACTGCAGATAACATTATTATGCAATAATTCATTCACAGAGATAACATCTGCTATGTTTCTACTGTGCATGCAACAAGTCCTCACTTCAGCTTGCATAGTGTATGGCATAGCAGTGTTTAATTATGGTATGCAAGTGCAGCACAGTTGTTCTTTGCTTATAGTAGTATACTAAAGCCAGCTCCTTGTTGTAGATAGATAATGCTGTGACTATGAACAAAGCAACCCAAATGTGATTAGCAGCTTATGTGCCTATAGGAAATAGTACCAAACAGCAAAGGAAGGAAGGATGAAGTTATGCCTGCTCGCCTTTCCCAGGGGTGGGACATAGGATGATGCAATGGTGGAAGCCAGATGCTGTCCTACCTCTGGTGGAGACAGATAAGGGAAGCAGCTGCCATACTGAGCAGAGCAGGTGGGACTCTGAGGTGCTTGTTGTCTCATTCAGGAAGGAGCTACTCTGCGTAACAATATTTCACTGTTCCTCTCATCCTTCAGTCGTAATGTCAGCACATGGGAGTGGGCCCTAGAATAAGTGACCATGACCACCATAGCCACTGTCCTGGTCTTTCTAGAGCCTTTAGATCACCACTGTCTTGGGGGCTGTCAAACTGCCAGAGTTAAAACCACACCTTGTGCAATCAGAGAGAATATCTCATATAATATGCCACACTGCCTGGGAGATAAAGAGCTCTTACATAACTAAATAAATAAATAAATACCCATTAGAAGGGGAAAAATAACAATATAGATAGATAGACAGATAGATAGATATGTATGGATATATAGCTATAGATAGATGGTCAGATAACAAGTATATTGATTTAGGGTCTGTACCAACAGTGCTGAGTGATAAAGAACTAATGTCCAAGTGTCCGGACTACTAGCCTAGCCACTTGCTTTAGACAGCTAGAGAAGGAAAGAAGGAAGGAGCCATGTTCTCTTTTCTTCTTTTTAAGGAGGAGGAGAAACACATTTTCATTGATTTCCTACTGAATAATCTTGGATGGAGATGGGTGGGGTTCTTGCAAAAATGATTCATGGAGGTGGGGATATCATTCACTGCAACCCATTGCATACCTCCCCTACTAATTTAGAAACATGCATGCATGCAGAGTTAGGGCCTTTAGTCCTCCTACCAGTTTGCAAAAATGCAAGGGCCGTCTGCAGTATGACATCACTTGCTTTACCAAATCCTTGCTGCTAGGATATAGTTCAGCCCTTGGTCTCATCTGGATATGTCCCAGTCTGGTGAGAGAAAAACACAGGATGTCTCAAGCTATATGGAACATTGTTGAATGCAGGTGTGCTGCCTGGTTTTGCCCCTACCCTTCTGACAAGGGAAAGAGTTGGGATTGATCACAGTAAGTGATGGGCACCGGGGATGGATGGTGCTATGCACAAGTGGCATGGACCAAAATCAGTGGTGGCGCTACTTGCCAGTAAAAGCAGATGAAAGAAATTGACCCAGTGATTAAAAAAAGTATTGATTTAGAAGTGCTCTAGTAGGTCTGCAGGTGCAGTAAACATGTATGATCCGTGTCTGTGGTTAACCAGTAACATGTATACGTGCCATAACTCTAAAGCAGAATGAATACTGCAAACTCATACAGCATGGAATTCAGTTTTGAAGTGAACTACATTAGCTTGTGTGCATCACACACACACACACACACGCACACACACACACACACACACACACACACAAACACACACACGCGCGCGCACGCAAGCACACATACACACACACGCACAAGCACACACACACACACACACACACACACACACACACACACATATGATACATATAGATGTTATATAGGAGTCCTTCGGAATTACATGTGTAAAATCACAATGTCATAAAAATTTTGAAACTGGAAGTTTCTTTAAAGCTATTTCTTCTCTCTTACTTCAAGACGCAGTGACCCTACAGTTAGTCTGTTTTGAGGCAGACAGTCTAGATGTGAATTCCCCCCAAAATGAGTGGAGAATTACAATCAAAAGGAATTTCATACATTGAAGTTGCATGATTTATTTATTATATATTACTTATTTATGTATTTGCCATTTGTTAACCGGGTTTGTCCAGCTGAGCTATGTGGCCCATTTTCAGCGGAGACCAGAAGAGAAAAGCTCCCACGATGCAGAAATTAACATAAGTATTACAATACTAGAAAATTAACAATGCAAGGTAGATAAAAATGAGATCCAGAGACATATCAAATCAAAGAAAAAAAATCCATGTGTAACACAAGCAGATAACGTACAAAATATTAAAAATAAAATGTACAATTTGTGGAAGTAAAAAAATAATAATCTTGCAAAAGTCTATTGTTAGACTTTTCACAGACTGAAACAAACATGTTCTGGGAATTTTTTTTTTTTTACAGCTTGAAACAGCAAGTTCTGAGAAATAGACGCGAGGGGGAAGTAAGTTGCAGTGGTAAATAGGAATTCATGGAGGATTATGGCAAGGGCAGGATCCTGAGTTTAGGAAGCAATTTTTGACTTCAGTTTTGAAGCAGATGGTACTTCTAATGTTACAAATATTAGAGGGTAGCCTATTCCAAGCTTGGGACACTGAGCTTCTGTAAAAGAATTTGCCGATATCTTTGTTTGGTTTATAGATGTCTAGAAGGTTTTGCTCAGAACTACAAAATGAGTGAGCTGGGATATAAGGGGATACTATGGAAGAAAGAGAGGGGCAGGCCATAGCTTGATATAGGGAGTGTGTGAGCTGCAATTGGGAAAGAAGCAAGAGTTGGGGGAATTCAAGCCATTTAAGTTATTTTAAGGCAAGGCAAAGATGTTATCTGTATGGTTGGTTACTGGCGAATCTGGCTATGTTGTTATAGGTTTGTTCAAGTTTGCATAGTAGGGACAACTGGAGGTGGATATGGATAGGAGAGGCATAGAAAGCTAGGGAGGGGGAAGGCTTGAGCTAGGGTGGGTTTGGAATTTGGTGCTAGGAATTTTTTATTTCTATAGTGAAGACACAATTTTTGTTTGTTTTCTTGATACAGTGCTGTATATGGATGTCACATTTTAGCTGGTCATTGATTATAGTACCGAGTAGTTTACTGTGAGGATCAGCTTTGATAGGGGTGTTAATGAGAGAAAAAATGGTAAAGGTGGATTTATGGTGGGAAAGGGATCTGGGAAGGAAAAGCAGGAGCTTAGTCTTTTTGGGGTTAAGTGTAAGTTGATGTTCAGTTAGCTAGATTTTTATCTCTGGCTTCAGCAACAGTGTGAGTGAAGGAGAGTAGTGCTATAGAATTGCTAATATTGGGCCTGAAACCATGTTGTGTAGAGGTTAGCAGATCTCCTTCTATTAGGTACTTAAGATCCTGGTTATGAATACATTTTTCGAGGATTTTGGAGATAATTGCAATGGGTCTGTAGTTAGAAGGATCTGCGGAGTTACCTCCTTTGTGCAGTGGTATGGTGTAGGAAGATTTCCAGATATCAGGGACAGTGGTTTCTTGGATAGATCTGTTAACAAGGATAGAGACAGGGTAGGCTATGGAGTGTGCTGCAAGTTTAAAGGAAGACAGAAGGGAAGCTGTCAGTACAGAAAGAGCATGGTTTTAGTTTGAGTAGAAGGAATTTTATGTAAGCAGTGGAGACAGGTTTAGGAGAGAAAGGGGTGTTTGAGTTTATAGCTTGTGTGGTATGAGAGTGTTATCAGATGAACAAGTTTGGGTACGTTTTTGAATAGATTCAGTGAAGTGAGTATTGAGCAGGGTAGCAGTTTCTCAGGGAGTATTGTAAAGATAGGGGTTAGGGGGTGGTAGGGTTACCAGGGTGCAATATTTTGTTGATGGAGTGCCAGAATTTCTTAGGGTTAGAATTATTGTTGGACTGGTAATTGTAGTAGTAGTATTTTTTCTTATCTCTATTAATTAGTTTTTCAGCAAGGTTTCAAAGTTGTTTATAGTTTTGGAAGAGAGTTGTGGATTTAGTTTGTAGCCATTGTTTCCAATGCTTGTCCCTTTTTCATGAGAGTGAGGGTGTCTTTAGAGAGCCAATGAGAAAAAGTAGCTTTAACCCTAATTTTTCTTAGAGAGGCTAAAGAATCTAGGATTTCCAGAAAGGTGTTATTGAAATGTAGAGCTGTGTCGTTGAGGGGAACGTACCTAAGGAGGGACCAGTTAACAGAAGCTAGAATATTATTAAAGGATTCAGCATTAAAGGAAGAGAGGTTTTAACAGTCTCTGTAGTGGTGGGTCTTAGGTATTTGGAGGGAGTGTCTTATGACTCGAGTAGGAAGTATTTTTCCTCAGATGTATAACATTTACTTCAAGTAGAGCTTGTAACACAAATTTAAAGGTAGAATATTTGTGTAAATTGCTAGACAGAATCAGGTTTGTCAACTATTTGTCAGAAGTTGATGAATTCCTTCTACATTATGTGATATTGTCTTATAAATGTGCTTGAATGCCACAGTCTGAGTGTATGCTTGTAATCATGTGAAAATTTCAGACTCTGACTGCAAGTCTTAAAATGGTTATTGTCTTCATTTACATAAAGATCTTTCCTTAGGTACATACTGAAGCTTAATTTGAATTATTTAGTGGTGTAACTCTGTGTAGTGTGAGTTCATAAGACTGACTAGACTTTCAGTGCTAGTTTACCAAAGCTACAGTCATCCTTTAGTTATCTGGCTGTTGATGTAAATATAACATTTATTCATTCTGACTAAAACACAGATGGTATTTTCTCCTAATGAATGCTTACTTTGGATATATGTATATCAGAATCTAAATTCTTTGAATCCTTGCCAATGCTAAAAATAATACTGCTATCAGACTAGCTAGCATAAGAGGATTCATTCACATCCGTGCCAAGTACACACAGTTAGAGTCTATACTTGAACTGCTCAGCCTGAGCCTGTCCACATGGATTTGTGCCTGATGCTTGTAGAACAGCCACTGAGACTCACCTACACAACTGGGGTCCTTCTACTACCTGGATAATCCTAGGTCCATTGGTCTTTCCAGCATTATATGCAAAGCCAAGGAATTTAGCACTGAAAACAAACTCCAGCTAAATGCAAAAAAGTACAGCAATGTAGCATTTAGCAAAAATGCTAGTCCCACCTTTAACTTTACAAATGACACTCCCCTTCAACTAAATGCATTAAAAAGAGACCTTGGTATTTATGCATGCAAATCTCTCTTCCTGTCTCTTATTTAGTCATCAGGTTTTTCCTTCCATCTGACACAGCTAATTTTAAAATGAATAACTTCAAGATCTAAAGAAGCCATCCTATTGCTGTACTTTTTGTTTATCAGACTCACGATCAATATAATATTCTCTTTATTATGTACAAATTCTAACACATTGTATAACTGGAAAGACCTCAAAGATGTCTACCCAAGAAAATTAAAGACTTTAATCCTTCAATTATCCCAATGACTGGCACAATTCTCTTGTTACTTGGCAGCCTACCCGCTGCTTTGAGGTGACCTACTTCGTGTTTTTTAGGCCCTGAAATAAATAATCCTATTTGACAATATCAGTGGCTCTGAATTCACCTGCACTAGGGTCCTATATTTACTCCAACACATAAACAAGACTCACTGGAGGGATTGGTTCCTAACTCAATGTATTCCCAGCCTATGGAATAAGTTACCACAAAAGGTCAAATAAAGCACTCTTTTGGCTACCTTTAAGGTTAGTCTTGGTGTCTGGATGTTTGGGTACATATTTACACTACAGTTCTCATGTATGACATTGCTTGATTTAGGGGGTGAGCAGTATTAATTGCTCAAAACTGTGTCAAGAATGTTTAGCTGAATATAGCTTGGCATCTTAGGGTTCCTGTGATCACTTTCTTGGATTACTCCTACGTTCCTATTCTTTGTTTTTATACCAGCATGCTTAATATTTGCTCTGCACATTTCTAGGTAGATAGGCATTTTGCATTATTTAGTTAGTTTTCTTTGTTAAGTCCTCGGTGGTGCAGCGGTTAGCATTGTCACCTAACAGCAAGAGGTTCTCCTGTTCGATTCTTGGCTGGAGCACCTTCTGTGTGGAGTCTGCATGTCCTCCTCACAGTTGAGTGACATTAAAGACATGCAGGTAGGTGCGAGCATGAATGGGCATGCCTTTTTTGAAGGTTGGGCATCAGGCTGGCAACTCAGCACCGTAAAAATCCACTGCCAATCATGCGCAGACTGGAGTTTCACTGTGGCGACCCCTAACCAGGAAAAGCCGAAAGACATTACTTACTAGTTAGTTTTCTTTGTTAATCAGCACAGGTAGACTGAGCCTTGTCAAAAGACCCATTTTCAATCTCAGCTTTGGGGTAAATCTCTAAAATATTAATAAACAATCACAGTAGAAACATATTTGTTATATTGTTATACAAGCCATATTTTTTTTCATTTCATAGGTTCATAGGTTGGTACTAGGCTATCGGCCCTAGGACCTATACAAGCCTAGCCACAACAATTCCCTGGATATTTCTTCCCACAATATTTACTTCACTGGACCACTGTCTAGCAGGGTGACTGACATGATTCTTAGGGTGAATTTCCTATCTCCCATCCAATCATCAAGGTTCCTTTTGAAGAGGACCAATGAGGTGCTGTACTTGACACATATGGGCAGTCTATTCCAGAGTATGGGGAATCTCTGGGTCAGGAAACTATCCCTCCAGCAGTTTTGTTCATTGTGATGACAAGGTTTAGATCCCTGGAGCGTGTGGCTCTGAGGGAATGGGATTTCTTTAAGTGGAGCATGTCCAACAGCTCAGGTTTGACATGGCGTTCTATGTTAAGCAGATATTGTCTCTGAGCAGATGATATGCCACAGAGTATAGCTGGAGTTCTTTTAGATGGTCAGCATAGGGCATCTGCTTCAGGCCTGTGATTCTTTTAGTGAGGTATTTCTGCGGCCTTTTCGGCTGTTGCAGATGTCTTGTGAGGTATATACCAAACGGGCGTTGTACTCTATAATGGGTCTAATGAGGGATGAGTACAGTGGGACAATGACCTCCTTTTTTCTGGATGAAAAGCCCTTAATGATGAAGTGTGCCACATAGAAGGATTTCCAGACTTTTGTGATGATGTGGTTATTGAAGGTGACCACTGTCCACCTGTGTCCCTAAGTCTCTCATCACACTTTTGGTGTTTAGTGTACTGCCACTAATATGGTAATTCATGGGAACATGGCTTTTCCCAAAGGGGATAACTATACATTTCTTGGCATTGAGCTTGAGCCAATGGCTCTGGCACCAAGCATCTGTTTCTGTAAGGCCCTTTTGTAGAATATCCACATAATTTGGGGATTCAATAATGGTTCCCAGTTTGCAGTCATCTGTGAACTTTGTTAGCCAGAGTCCCTTCTTGTTGTCCTTTACTTCAGAGAAGTAGATGCCAAACAAGAGCAGTCCCAGGCCTGAACCCTGAGGTACTCCATTTGTCAATTGTCTGGAGCTGGATTTGGAGTCGGCTACTTTTACAGTCTGGGTTCTGTCAGTAAGCCAGTTGGCAACCCACTGAGTGAGGTAGGGATTTATGCCCAGCTTAGTAAGTTTATCTATGATTTCAGAGTGGGGGATGGTGATGAAGGCCTTGGCAAGGTCCAGATAGGCTGTGTGGACTGCCTTACCCTCGTCCACAGCTCTGGAGACTGATTTGAATAAATCGATCAGGTTCAGGAGACAAGATCGTCCCTTCACAAACCCAAACTGGGTGAGGTCCAGTGTTTGAAGGTTGCCAATGTCTTTGTTTATAAGTTCCTTGATAATGAGTTCCATGCCCTTGCAGATCAGGTTCATCAGACTGATGGGATGGTAATTCCTAGGATCCAAGGTGGATCCTCCCTTGTGGAGTGGGATAACTGTAGCTGTGCACCACTCAGTGGGCATGAAGCCTGAGGTGAGGCTATGATTAAACATGACACTTAGGTGAGGTGCCAGTTCATTTTGTAGTTCATGTAGTACACAGCCCAGGATGTCATCTGGTCCTATGGATGCTGTATTCTTAGCTTTGGAGAGTGCGGTTAATACCTGTGTGGCAGTGATTACCGGAATTTGGCAATCTTTTGGTATTGAGATGGTCCCTTTAGGGGGTGAGCGGGGGGTGAAGTTGGCACTAAATCACTCTGCCAGGATATTGGCAATATCCTTGGGATCAGTATATTTAATGCCATTCTGTTGTAGCTCAGGGCAAATCTGAGCATTTCCATTTAGATTCTTTTTTTGTTTAAACAAGTTTATTGTTTTTAACATACAAAATAAATATCATAACAATTTTATACAAGCAATTAAAATAGAAATACTTATAACATTCAATAAAATAACCAAAGTATTTACAAATACATCCACTACAAATCAAATCAATTGATTAAACTATAATGTCATGCTACTGAGACTAAGATTTTTTTAACAGGTTTTGTAAAGTATCCCATATAATATAATAAGATGTTTTTCTAGTAGTTCTTGATTTTATTGTCATCAATTCCATATGACACACTTCAGTCATAACATTTTTATTAAATGAAGGAGGGGTATCTGAAATCCAATTTCTGGTTATTATTTTTCTAGCCACTGCTAGAACAGACCATAATAAGGGAAGTTTAACTTTTTTAACACTTTTAGGAACAGTTGTGTTAAATAATATAAGTGATTTAGAAACAATGAAATTATCTGTGAAAAGGGCCTGCAAAAAATCATTGATTAACTTCCAATATTCCTTCAATTTTATACAGTCATAAAACATATGTGCACAGTCAGCATTTATTTCTACATTACCCCCGGGATTCATGAACCTTGCGCCAGGCGCATGCATGGCGTAGGCGCCACAACGCCAGACATGGCCGCCGAGCGATTCAGGTACGATCCAAACCCATGTGCATCAGCGGCATACGCCGGAGTTGCGCCGCCTCCGGCGTAGGTATGTTAAATACCCCATGTGCGGTGTTGCACCATGCAAATGAAGGCAAGTAGTAATTCACGAAGTGGTGCGGGCGTAGCATAACAGCACGGCAATGTAAACCAAAAAGCGGTTTACATATATCCAAACATGACATAGAGTAACGGAAGGCTGCCAACGTCATGTGTCATAGTGGTGCAACATGGCAATGTGGAAAGAAACCGAGAATGTCAAAGGAAAACCTGCAGAAAATGTAAATAGCGACATAAATGTCATGCACGCCAAAACCACAGCAGAACCCCAGGACATGTCCGGAAGGTGAGGAACAATGAAGTAATATGACAATGCCATAAAAGAGCAGTATAAGACACATCAGTATCACAGC
>NC_056743.1:1733468991-1733503991 GCF_019279795.1 Protopterus annectens
GATCCTTTTGCATTGTTTACCAGCCAAAAAAACATGCTTGTTTACGTTTGAAAGCATTGCATGGCATGAATATGTAATTAGCACTGCTGCTCACTGTGCAAAAACGTAAGTTCTATGTGGACTTTGTGCAAAGCCTACACAGAATTTGTTGAATTCCAAGGATTATCCTGACTCTTTGACATAGAAGGATAAATCCATAACTCTGACGCAGGTGTATTGAATCTGATTAACAGCCTGGTGGTGGAGGAGTGTCAATGGTTACTGTTGGCGCACCCTTCCATAAGGTCCAGTTGACTTATAACCACCATGCAAGTATAGGTTTCTACAAGATTAAAAGCAGCCGAACTGGATACATGAATTTGATGTTGCTTAGCCAAGTAACTGATGCCTTCATAAGTGTATGTGTAATGGCATTCCCTCTTTACTGCGCTCCTTAGGCTATTAGTTCAGATGGTCTGGGAAAGGGTTTGGCTGCAGAAAGGCTGATGGCCCATGAAGAGACACTGCACAAACAGCCTTTATACTTGTTTATATTATGACTCCCGTAGGCCAACACTCAAAAGAGCAAGTGGCAGCATATCACAAAGAGTGAACATATGGGCTAAAACTCATTGGAGGGGGATTGGTGACCATCCAAAAAAACCTTTACAATTTGAAAACTAATTAAAAAGAAGAATAAACAAGTCTTGCAAAAATAAGATTAAGTATTGCATACATGTCTCATGTTAAACAGACACTACTTTTTTATATTAACATTACTCTTGAAAATGCAAATTGTACTAATAAGTGATGAGAATAAACAATGTAGCATTCATGTGCACACACACACACACACACACACACACATACACACACACACACACACACACATGCATAAGCACACATACACATACTCATATACCCACACAAATAACTGCATGTACTGCATTTATCAGGTACCATTATAATAAAAAACAAACATGAGTGAGGGCTTGGAGACAAGAAAGGTCTGAGATTTTAACATATGAATATGCAAAACACCAGTGCCTGGTACAGGGGAATAACATCTTCAGTTTGTGACTACTTTTGGCTGCAACATAGGTTTTGGCCCAATGTAACAGCAGATATTTTATTTTTTACTACAGCAGTACCTGATAAATGCAACTTTTTATAGGAATGGGAAGAACATTGGACAGCAACTTTGTGGGTATAAAATCCATTCAGATACAAGTCCAGTCAGCAGTTTAATGACAGTAAGTAATTAAGATGTTTCCCATGGGGAAATTGTAACTTTTCTACTCATGTGTTTGAAACAAAACATTTATATCAAAAAATATGTACAACATAATTGAAAAAAGGGAATGGATTACTTATAACATATTTTTGCAGGGCATTTCATGTAGGTGATACACCTTCCCCGGGATTTATGAAGCTTGCACCATGCGCTGGAGTAGCGTCGGTGATCTAGCGCCAAATATGGCTGCCGAACGATTCAGGTAAGAGCTGTTTCCACGTGCACTACCAGCGTACGCCAGAGCTGCGCAGCTCCAGGTGCATGTATGCTAATTACCCCATACGCAGCAGTATAGTATGCACATGAAGGTATATAGCGATTCATGAAGTGGTGCAGGCGTAGCATAAGCATGTAGCAATATAAACCAAAAAAAATGGTTTACATTTTGTCAAACATGAAATCGGAGCCATGAAATAGGACCAAATGTACATATTATAATGTTAATATATGCCAATGGCTAAATATATAGCCAATGGCATAAAACAACATGCACAACATATAAAAAATAACATTTAATGTCATGGCCACACCAATGCAAAGTAAAACCGCAGTTCATTGGTACGCAAACGGGATCACAAGGAAAATATATTTAGATGTCATAAAACTGTAACGTAACACAATTCATGACATCCCCATAATAGTCAATGGCACGCATGCTACACCACAACCATGGCGCTAGAGTTGCTAAGGGTCTGTGACAGTGTTCCTTGTGGTATCTAGGAATTAGAAGTCAATATCATGCAAATGAGTCAAGTTATACTGAATCGCAAATGCCCTGCCAGCATAAGGATGTACCACACAGCGAAGCATTACAACACTGAGGAGCGGCCTGGAGGTAAACGTGTCATCAAGAGAAGGTCATGCCACCGTAGCTGTAAGCACATTGGACCATTGCTAATTCATGTTGTGTGTTGCTAAGGAAAGCCGCAGGATAGGGGTGTGGAAGTACACAAAACCCGGTAAACGGCTGTGCATGGCGCGCACCACAGCTGAAACAGGAAGGATATGGGAAGACAATAAGGAAATGCTGCAGCATGGCAACTGGAGTACAAATGAGTAATTAACACCTTGAAACTCACAGTGGGCCATAGACAACAGCTAACAAGGCTGCTAGCAGCTATATGCAGAACAGGAAAGGGGAGGTGCCGTACAGCAAAAAAAAGAGAACTGTCACAGCAGAACAAAGCAAACTTGCAGAAGATCAGCTACGTAACACATTTCCCAACACAGTCCTGGGTTGTGGAAGCACAAAACAAGAAAGGCAGCAGCTGGATGCATGCCTGACAATGGGAGGGGAATCAGATTGGAAATAGAAGTAAAGGGCAATAGATGAGTCACGGTAGACAAGTGTAAGTCAAAATCAAAGGCCCCACAATAGCAGTACCTGCTGTAAAACCAATAATTAAGATATCCTGCAGCTGGAATAGCACAAAAACACCCAATTACACCAGCATCATCTATTGCACAATAGTATAAGGTGTGAAAGCCCCACACACTTGTGTATTCCCAGACACTCTGCACCATTGGTGTATACAGACGGGGAACTTTTAATATGTACATGTTAGGGGGCGCTATAGCTTTGATTCACCAGCATGTGTTGGAGACTGACAGTGGTGTGGAGGATGATGCTGACAACCATCTCAGGCACTGGAGGAGGAGAAAAGTGTTCAGACCCAGGGTAACCTACCAGGGGCTACATGATCTGGAGATAGTAGAGCGTTACAGGGTGGACAGGAACATCATACAGCAACTTGTTGAGCTGTGCCAGACATGCCTCAGAGCCAGAAGTAACAGAGGGAACCCATCCTAGTGGACACGAAGGTATGTGTAAGCTTGAGAATACTAGCCACAGGTACCTTCCAAAGGTCAACTGGGAATATCATGGGGATCTCACAGGCATCAGCATCCAGGATACTCCACCAGTTCCTGGATGCCATGTTACCACATGCCAATGAGCACATATACTTCCCCCGAATGCAGGAGGAGTTGACCAGCAATATGTGTCTCTTCCACCATGTGGCAGACTACCCGGAGGTACTGGGTGCGATAGACTGCACCCACATACACATCAAGTCACCACCCGGTGAGCAGGGTAGGTGCTACATAAACCACAAGGGATTCCCCTCCATCAACTTCCAGGTCATGTGCAATGCCCAGGGCATTATCATGGATGTGTGTGCTGGCAGCCCTGGAAGCTATCACGACCCCCACAACAGGCATGCCTCACAGCTGTATCAGGTATTTGCCAGGGGGGACATCCCATATGGCCACCTGGTGGGGGATGCTGGCTATGCACTGGAACCGTGGATGATGACTCCCATCAGAAATGCACACACAGCCAAACAAGAATGCCATAATGAGGCATACTTGCAGAAACCAGAATCATCATAGAGCACATGTTTGGGATGCTGAAATCATTGTTCTGTTGCTTGGACATATCTGGTGGAGCCTTGCAGTACTCTCCAGGAACGTGTGCCCACATCTTCATATTATGTGCCATGTTACACAATATGATCCTGTGGAAACAGCTGCAGCAGGGACAGAATGATGAAGGCCCTCACAGCCCACCACCATTGCCAAGGGACCCACAGGCACAGAGAGACTCAGACCACGAACACCCTGTGCAAGCCCCAGTATGCAGATGGAGGCGTGCCCAGTATGCCCATGCCTTGGCAAAGAGGGAAAATAGAGCACACACACTGACAGTGTAGGAACTCATGGACTGACACCCGTCTCCACCTGCACACACAGGAAACATGGATGGCACACACACATGACCACCTGTAAATTGTCATGTATAGGTTGTCTACTGTGTGTATCCTAGATAGGTAGCCCTCAACTATTGTAAACACAACTGCCATTGGCACAAGGTAAGTCAATACCTGAACAGTAAATTAAGCTATCAGCACGTGTCCATACTGTATGTACAGGTTCATAGATACATAGCTAGGTACATGCCCAACCGCCAATGCCATTCATAAGCATAGGCAAAACGTGTCTACTGTAACCACCCCATCGATTAACTAACTGTCCCTCTGTGGAGCAGAGCCACTTGAGGGATCCCTGGGGGTGTAGCTACTGTTCACCACCCACTCTGCAAGGATTCCCCGGAGTGTCAGTGAGGGGTTTTGTATAATATAATCAGGGATGTAGTTACAAATAATGGGGAGTATCCCTGACAGGAATCTTCACAGATGTGTACATGTTACATAGTATACCTTAACCACAGCTTGCATATATAGGTAGTTCTCCACAGAATAATAAACATGTGGAACACACAACTGCTGAAATGTGCGTTAATCACCCTTGCACTATCAGTGTCTGCTCTGAGAGGTAAGATATCACTGCCAGGATTAGAACACGCAAACATGTACACATTCATCATAATAACATACTACTGAGCTACCTGAGATGTACCATTGGCAGTCATGTATACTGACAGGATAAAACACAAAAGGTAGGAATGTGTTGAAATAGGACAAACCGGCATGTACCCAATGAAAGGTGTATGTTTTATATATATATATATATATATATATATATATATATATATATATAAATATCATCATATATATATATATATATATATATATATAGAGAGAGAGAGAGAGAGATGTCGATATATGGGGTATACATATATATGTAGATATATAGATAGGTTAACAACATCTACATAACCATGGAGGTACATATAAATGGCATACCTACCACATACCGACTGCTATACATACCAACGCACGTAATCCTGAGGCTTATGGTCCGAAAGAACACAATACTGAAACACCAGATGTGTGAGGTATAATCTCATGATGTCAATGGACAGTTAGACAGTGCTTCTGTTGTTGCAGTTCAGGTAGGTAACTGTGTGTAAGTGTGTTTCTTGGGGCTGTAGTGTGTGTAACTGTGTATTCTGTGTCCGGTGTGTGTTCTTGGGGGACTGTAATGTGTGGTTGTGGCTTAGCTTTGTGCATCTGTTTGCATGACCTAGGAAGTAGAATATTAAAGTAGGGGGTGGTGTGGGAGGCACAGACACCTACATGGGGGGTGTAGAGGGGCTTGGCCACCTGCTCATACGTAGTGTAGGATGGTTTGTTTAGATGTGTTGGCTAGCAGTGTGTCTGTATGTGCATGTGTGCATTCCATGTTCATGTTATCTTTGTGAGTTACTGTCGATGTCAGTAATGTGGGGTATGGGAGTCTGGTCCCGGTACTGCATGCGTTGGAACACTGTTGTTTTGGGATTCCATAGGTCTCCCGTATACAGCGGTTGAAGTGTTCATATATGTGTATAACATGGATCATAGCAATCACACATTCCACCACTACCAACCTTTATGAACAAAGGATATGGAGAGTATATGCTAATACACTATTACAAATATGTGCTATGGACATGAGCCAATGATAGTGTTACCACCTGTCCCACTTTGTGAGGGACACTCCCTCTTTGGGTGGTTGTGTCCTGACCAAATATATTAAATGTGGCAAATGTCCTGGGTTGTAGGACATAATTATGTCCCATATGTACTGTAATAGTTGCATTCAATACTTATTTCTGTATCTAAAATACCTACATGTTACAGGAAACAGGATAAGCAACTAAACTGCTACAAGAATAGGCTTATATTTAGGCAAGAAATGAAAGTTCTATCCCTTGTACTGACTGTGGGTTTGTGTTGGCCTGTAAAATCAGATGTGTGTCCTGAAAAGGTCCCACTATGGCCATATGAAAAGGTGGCAACCCTAGCCAAAGAGGGTCAGTCACCAACACAACTATGATGACTGCAAATACCTATGACAGACATACACAACTATCATGTAGCAACACGTTATTACATTCAGATGTATTACTGAAGGGATTCAAGGACTAACATCACCTGCATGCTATACAGGAACCACATAACAGTGCCTTAATGAATCAGCCTGTAATTACCATTGTATTAGTCCACAAAAGGATAGATGTTCAAATAGGGAAGGAACCCTCACGCACATAGCGATTATGTATAAAAGCAGTTCCTACACACCTGCATCTGCTAAGCACACCCACAAAAATCACCCCCACACCCAAACATATTACAATACAAACTGTAACAACATCACAAATTATTCACACACTGTACAACATCTGCAGAAGCCTTAACATACCTTGTCAGAGACACACTAACATGGCCCTATGTGAAATAGCTGCTGTTATACAATGGAACAGCTGCTGATGTAACAGAGTTTGTTTGCACTAATCCCATTTCAGAGGGTTGTGCGGACACCGGGATGTGTTAGCAATTAGTGAGTAACAGCACAGTATGCTACACTTGTACACCAAATCAAGGATGTCTGGTGAGCACACTGTTCATCACATAACAGTTCATGCATAGCCATACGGCCTTGAGCTGGCCAAACATCCTTGCCAGACTTAAACATCTGCAGAAGTATCAGGTAAAAACAAACCCTGCATAAGTAGCACTGTTCCAAAATATAACAGCTGTACTCACATGTAGAACTAAATCATCTAGCCATAACACACAGTCCACAGGAGTCATGAAGCTAATATATCTCTGTGTTTATCCATATAACTGTTGAAATATATCACAAAAACACATCTAGGCAGTCTCCCTCAAAAGTAAGGCAAACGGACAACGCCCAAAAGGAGTACTCAGCTATACACCACTGTTGCCATGGTATTGGCTAAATGGAGTAGCTGCACAGCTGATGTTCATCTAATTAACTACTTTGGAACAGCAATTGGTGGACAGGATACCACATGTTACCGATATGTAACTAGAAAAGGATGTTATCACACATTCAAACCATCCGTATATACCAGCAGAACATTACAAAGAACATTGAAACACAAACCGAAAAGGATTGAACCAATAGTTAACGACACCTCGGGTTACTCATAAGGTATGTAGAATAGTCAGTATGTCTGTGTATGTAGTACTTTTCTGTAGTATTTAAAATGCACGCAATTCATATAGTGGAAACAGTTATCTTGTAGTGATGTATTGTTGAGCATAGTAACGCTAGCAGTATTTGTGTGTACTGCTGTAGGTCACAAGGCAAACACCGCATACACCACAAGGGATGCTATATAACGGCTTTGAACAGAAATACTCCTCACCAGCCGATGTCAGTGGCAGGGCTGGTCCAACAAGTATATGCTATAACAGGGGATAGTATATGTTGATATAGTGTAACTGTAGACATATGTATGGGTGTATTACAGAGAATAACATGTGGAAGGCTGGGCTACTGTGCAAGTATGATTTGCATTGTGGGATATTGTGCCAATAACTGTGTGATGTACAATATTGTAGGCAGATATGTATTACAAGCTACATAGCATTACTGTAATGTTAGACAAATATTAGTTATGTCACTTGGCATTTACAATACACAATAACAGGATACATATGTATTTTAGTGATCCAGAAGTTTATCAGCATGATAGCAAAGTAAAATGGAAGAACTATTTAACTATCCATGCACATAAGACATGTAATATGTGCAAAGGTAGGTACTAGGCTGTCTTACCAAGGGTATCTGTAAGCCTAGCTAGCGTGTGTTGGCTTTCGCCACCCCCATAGGTTGGTTCCCTGGGCATCTGAATAGCAGAGCCAATAGTTCCCTGCGCCTCTGTCCAGCAGAGCCACTGCAGTGATCCCCGGGGCACATGTCTGTCTCCCATCCACACGTCAAGATTTGCCTTGAAGAGTGCTCGTGAGGGGCCCTGCCTGATGTACATTTGAATCATGTTCCAAAGCATGGGGAGTGTCTGGGTCAGGAATATATCCATCCAGCACATCCTACTCATCGTTGTGGTTAGGTGTATATCCCTAGAGCATGTGTCTCTCAGCGGCTTCTGTTTAGGTGCAGCATATCCAGCAATACAGGGTTGGACATGGGCCTTGTATGTCAAGCAGAGATCACCTGTGAGCATGCGGTATGCAATTGAGTACAGCTGGAGTTTCATAGGTTGGGCTGCATAGGTCATCTGTTTGAGGTCAGTAATCCTCTTGGTGTGGTACTGGTGTGGTCTTCCACTCTGTTGCAGTTGTCTTGTAAGGTATATCCCAAATGGGGTGTTGTATCCTTTAATGGGTCTACTATGACATGTGTATAGTCACAATGGCCCCTCTGATCTGGATGTAAACCCATTAGAGATTAGGGGGGGCATGTAGAAGGATATTCTAACCACCTTGTCATTATGAATATCGAAGGAGAGATTGCTATCTACTGGGGTTACCGGATCCCATATTACCTTTTCTGTATGTAGGGGACTAGCACCTATGTGGTAGTCCATGGGTAATTAGTTATATCCAAAGGGGATGACTATGCACTTTTAGGCATTCAGCTTGATGCCATGATATTAAATCCAGGTATCCATCTCAGTGTGACCCTTCCAGATGGTGTCTGTAACAGCTGGGGAAACAATTATGTCCCCTAGTTTGCAGTCATCTGCAAACCTTTTCAGCCAAAGCCCTGCTGTGCTTGTCTGTACGTCAGAGAAGTATATAACTGAACATGAGGGGTGCTAGGACTGAGCCCTGGGGGATGCCAGTTGTAACTGGCATACAGTCGGACCTAGGCTATGCAACTCCCACTGTGTGGACTCTGTCCGTGAGACACTTTGCAAACCATCACATGACGTAGGGGTTAATATTCAGGCAGATGGGTATGTTGATAATACCAGAAGGAGGAATGGTGTTGAAAGCCTATGAGAGATCTAGGTAGGCTGTGTGAACCTCCTTACCCTCATCTAATGCCTTGGTAATTGTCTCTAAGAGGTCCACTAGGAGGCATGGTCCACCCTTAACAATGCCAAACAGGGAGGGGTCAAAGGTTTGGAGGTACCCTATGTCTCTGTGACAGTGATCCATGATGTGCACCATAGCCTTGCAGACCAGGCTAGTTAGGCCTATAGGGAAATAGGCCCCATGGTCCGTTGTGGCACCACCTTTGAGGAGTGGGATAACTGTTGCTGTGCACCATTCAGATGCCACTATGCCTGATGTGAGGCTATTATTGAACATGGTGCGTAGGTGGGGAAACAGTACGATCTGAAATTCATGTAAAACACAGCCTGGGATGTTGTCTGGTCCCATGGATGCTGTGATATTGCCTTTACAGTGTGCAGCTTTGAGAAGGATCTGCCAGGATGTTGCCAATATCAATTGTTTCTATAATGTTCGTGCCTTTGTGCTGTAACTCAGAGCAGATCTGGTTGTTGACATTGAGATATGTGACATAGCTGTAGAATGCTTTGTGGTTGTTGTTGGTATTAGTTGTGTTATAGTTTTCGTAGCTAGCTTTGGAGGATCTTATAAGGAATCTCACCTTCATACTGAGGCTGGCCAGGGAGCTCCTCCACGCATGGTATTGTACTCTCGTTTGCAACAGTGTCTTCCTCCTGTAGTACAATAAGTTTATGGCAGGGGACCACCAGATTGGTTTAGTTAATTAGGAGTATAGCATCCTGGTTCTGTTTGGGATAGCACAAGCCATGCACTCCTGTAAGTGCTTATAGAGTGCCTTTGTGTAGACTTTAGCAGTTGTAACAGTACTGTCCATCTGCATGGGTGTCATGACGTCCACTACGTCTGTCTTAAGAAGCATGTAGTTGGCCTTTTAGACATATTATACTGTGGTTCTCTTAATGGGGGTAGGTGAGGGATGTGGATATCAACGGTGTTCAGCACATGGTCTGATCGGACCAACGAGGAGTTGGCTTCACGTGTGGAGCACCAGTCGCTCATGTTGGTAATGACTAAGTCTAGGATATTGTTACCCCTGGTAGGTGTGTGGATATGTTGAGTCAAGGCATTGGTGTTTATGAATTCCAGAAACCATTGAGCTAATGTGTTGGTACATGAGTAGTTTTCCCAGTTAATGGTGGGGTAGATTCAGTGAGACTTATGTGATGAGTGTGGTGTTGTGTGAATGTGTACCTTCTCCACATGACAGTCAGGGTCAGGCTTGGTTGGAGAGACCTTTACCTCCAGTTTGGCTAGATGAGTGCATCTCTCATAGGTTGTAGTGTTGGGTGGTAGGCAGAGAGGCTTGTCTGTGTACATGAGGCAATGTGTACATTGCCTCAAGATGTCCAGATTCAACAGATAGACAGGTGAGAACACTGGCAGTTGACTCTTGGACATGCCTGAATATAGAACTACATTCACCTAGATAAGTGAGGAAAGTGAGTTCAAGAGCTACATTACTCTAAGCAAGTAAGAAAAGTATGTACAAATCCTGTTCACCCTTACCTGTAGGTAATGAGGAAGATTGAGTGCTATAGTAATTATTAGCTTGCGTAGTGCTTACAAGTCCTGAACAAATGCTTAACATGAATAAGCAATCCAGATAGGGTCTTGGATAACATAAACACATGGCCCCCCTCCCCCCAACAGGCACACAAGCATATATCCATGTACACCACAGGGACCCTGTACCCACAACTATGCAGGCACAAGCTGCACTCAGTCTGCATGGGACCTGCCCACATCACATGTTGCATCATACACATATGGCAAAACAAGATGCTCTCCAAGTACACATCATGTAAAACATAGCTACATGTCAGGTTGTGTGCACACTAAATGGTGCACACCAACAGGGGGAAACACCACTGATAATGGAAAGTACTTTACTACTATCCTGCTGAGTCAGTTCTGGAAGGCCATGAACCTTGATCAATTAAGTGATGTCAGCAGTACAGATGTAGATGACAGTATGGTTGATGTCACACTGCATATCATAACCTTGCCAGGTCATAGGACATCATCACCCATACTGTGTACCACCTACACTTGGTATACTAGATGTACATTCCTATGTCACAGAAGTGTTTTGCAACAGGACTGCTGGCAGAACCAACACTACAGAAGGTGTCTGAATAATACCGGATCATCACATCAGTAGCAGCTACAGTATGTCAGGGTTAATGAATTTTATTCCCCCTCATTGTAGTCCAAACCTCACAGACAAACAGAAGGCATCTGCCTGTTGAAGTATGCAAATGACTATGACCTAGGAGCAATAGCTGACTCACATTGTCACACCTATGTTAATAACCCTGTACCCAGCATAATGTACACTTGTGTGTGAGGGATGCAGCCAGGCAGTTGTCTTTCCTGTGCTAGCTACGTCACCATACCTGTCAGGTAGTCATATGTGGCAACCCTAATAATGATAGGGTGCTATTCATAAATATAGAGATCATTGTCCAGCCATACAGAACACTCAAGTGACCCATATCAGATCACATATTTCCTTTAAGGGGTATTGGCCATGTGCAGATGGCCTACACCAGCCTTCCCATTCCCCATCTCCACTTTGTAGCATGATGCATACCCTGAATAAATCCATGTCCAACCCACTGATGTTGGGCATGCAACATGTACTCATCCTGATCTCGAACACATACTTCATGGACATCCACCTACCACATGCTGGACAGATCCTTGTCCTATACAATTGACATAGTCCTGCCATACTATGCATTCCTGTCCGTCAAAGCTGCACATCGCTCCCCTCTCAGACATGGTGTGATGACTGTATGGCAATGCATGTTATATGTATCATTAACCCTGTGGATCAGTAATGTGGCACTGCTCCACCTGGCCCCAAAGACCCGCCTGTCAGCTACTGTCAGGTAACCTTTCATCCTAGATTCATACATGGCCCATGGCATATAGCCCACTAGTTGACTTTGACTGTACATGCTATAGTTGATATCCATCCCTGCAAATACCATCTGGCTAGACAGTGTCTCATGTGTATCACATGTGCAACACAGGTGATACATGGCAGGATGTTGAATTGCTGTACAGTGCCGTGTAGATGTATATGGCAGATGACACATATATGTAAAACCTTATGTGAGCATGTCTGCAGGGTCACAGGTCATGTCTGTTAAGGCAGTGTAAGTCCTTATATGTGACATATACACTGCATCAAGGTTGACTGCATTAATGTGGACACATCCAGCCATGTGCTGATAGGTAGGAACACCGGTACAGGCAAACAGACATGCCCACATCAAGACAGCAACCACATGGAGGTGACACACACACACACACACACACATATATGGTGATATCAACTCAACATTGAGTGTCACGTGTGTGACACAAACACGTCAGTGTCATGTAGGTTTGCAAATACAACTATTTAAACTTAATTAATGTGATACACATGTATGTTCAGCTGTAGCTCTGTATGTCTCTGTGAGTTACTGTGGCCTGTCTCCATCATTATGTCTTCCAGGTATGCCACGTGCAAGGCTTCCCCCTTTTACACGCTTGGAGGATGAGGCCCTCATCCCATACCTACTCAACAATCATGATATCCTGTTCAGCCATGTGCCACAGGATGCACAGCAGTGGGATGCACTGTGGATGGAACTTCGCAGGAGGGTTAATGATGTGGGTGGCCACAACTGCACATACCAGCAGGTGCGTAGACACTGTACAGACCTCATTAGATGGGCAAAACAGCGTGTGAATGCAATCGCCAGGGAACAAGGTGCAACAGGTAGCGGACCACCAACCCAGCCCCCAATCACATGTACCAAGGAGCTACTGGCCAAACTGGGGACACCTGCAGAACCACATCCACAAGCCTTAGTCGATATTATGGAGGTGGGTATCTCTCAACCACTGAGCCTGGAATTGCCTGGTAAGTCAGTACTGCACCTATAACAACTATATTCCATATAGTTGCATGTGTCACTGTACAATTTGTAATGTGACATCATATGCAAGGCATGTATACACACATGCCGCATACTATAGTATGTTACTCTGTGTATGCACATATGTACATACACCATAGTATAGACTAATGTACCGGTGTATGTGTTATGCACATTGCACCCTGTAGCCTTTATACAAGGGTGAGTTATGCTCATACTGCTGTGTTACTCCTATTTAGGTACCTGTGGTGTTCCGCTGCAACAGCAGCCCATTGCAGGTGAGAGTGTTATTATTTATCAGGAACCGTAATGCACAAATCTATCTGCCATATGGCCATTTACAACATGTACACATAATGTATGGTCCTGTCACAATATACAGGCCGGACCTGTAATGCATCTCAATGACTACCCATGTGCAACACTTGCAAACTATGTGAATCACTCACCAACATGAATCCTCACAAACTGTATTGCTAGATGTGTTGACAGCTGTGCATACAATGGTGGAGTTGTGTTCACTTTAGGGACGTACTACAGAGCTGAACTACACATGTGGTGAATACAAACAGTACTACACAGTGGGCTGGAATATGGCCAGCACACAGGTTTCACCGGTGTGGATCATAGCCCTGCTATGAATGTAACACAATGTGATGTGCTATCTTGACATGTCCATGACATCTATTGGCCTGGCTTCTACACTGCCTACCTAACCTGAAAACATATCCCACATACCACCCTTTATCTGCATAACCCTGTTGTCAGTGGAGCATATATGTCATATGGGACAACACAGACATGTGAAATAGATGCCCATCACAATAATTTGGACAACACATGTACACACATGGCCATGGAGGATGGCCAGAGACATGGAGCAACACACACAGTAGACGTGTTGTGCTTGTGTGTACACCCTGTCGTAAAATGGCTACACATGGTTCAACCATGGCCTTTGTATAATGGTCATATGGTACATGTGGAACACTAGACATCATACAGGCCTGTGCACATCTTGTGTAGGCGTAACATCAATCCACCACATACAATGCGTTGAACATCTTAAGGATGTTTATGTGGAAAATAAAAGTGATACTGAGCACCACGATGAAATAAAAACTTCTGCACAAGTAGAACAAGTCCATAGGAAGTGTAAAAATATAACAATTATGCGCAGAAGTTACCTAGGCAGTCCACGAAATAACAATATCAGGTAAAATGATTCCAATCTCAGGAGAGCAATTCCTTGTCTCTTCAGACCAATTCTGTTTCAAAACACTCCAAATTCCAACCAAAATTCTTCAATAAGATACTAGATTGTAGTAAATAGCTGCAGTTTATTGTAAAAACAGGTGAGCGCTTTCGCAATTCAGCTTTTTCAAACCATAATGCACCATTAAAACCATGACCCTATATATACTGCTTCAAACTAATTACATAATTGATTTCAGTCAGTGTAACAATTAACTAATTAAAGTTAAAATCTATTAAAGCTACAAAATTTAATGATATCTAAAACTTAAAACAATGTATAACTTATGTAATAAAAAATATTATTAATATTCCAGTAGCTATTTAAACTTAAAAACATTTATATATATGTGTAATAAATCCACAGGCATTAAAAATATGTATACATCTTAGAGACAATGAATAAAAACCATTCCACAAAAAGAGGCTTGTAAATATTAGTATACAATTTACTATTATACCTATACTTCAATCTTTACTTAAACTATATTAACAATCCAAGAAATTCCTTCTTAGTTAGTATTTAAACCTTCTTTTTTTCAATTTTGGTTTAATGGGAACATTGTCATTTAGTCCTGGGGGAATGTGTGCTTGTAAGTGTATAATCCAGTCTGCCTCTATTTCCTCAGTCCTACTCCTGATATCTCCTGCTCTCACTGTAGGTGTATTTATAGATATAATCATGAATCTAAATTCATGGGTAGGACCTGTTTCCATGATATGCTTAGATAGGGCATTAACATCAGATTTAATTCTTATTTGGTATATATGCTCTCGTATCCTGTTTTTAAATTTTCTATCTGTCTTACCTACATAGAATGCCTGGCATTCTATGCAGGTTGCCAGGTAAACTAGATGTTCTGTGTTACATGTCCCATCCACTGTAAAAGTATAAACCTTAGATGTTACAGGGTGTATGAACATGTTTGTGGTACTAATAAATCGACAAAAATTACAACTACCACATTTTATAGTCCCTCTAGAACTTGTTGTCTGAGGTGTCCACATTTGAGGAACATAATAATCTGTGTAAATTCCTTTTATTTTTAAAAACATAGCTGGGTTGAGCTCCCACTATTCCTTTGATACTTGGATTAATAGTCAGTATATTCCAATGTTTGGTAAGTACATCTCTAATTTGACTAATATCTTCTGTGTAATGTAGTGATACTTTCTGATGCTTCTTATAACTTCCTTCTTTCAAAATCTTTTGTCCAGCATAGTATTCTACACCTGTCCTTGAAAAGTATGGACACGCCTGTTCATCCCTATCTGCTTGGACTTTGTAGAAACTCTCTTTAATTTCTTCTCCTTTATAACCTCTAGCCACTAACCTATCATTAAGGTTAATCAATTCTTTTTCATACTGTTCTTGCATGGGGTTTAACTTTGATACTCTAACCGCCTGTCCTCGTACAATATTCTTGAAAACATGTTTCGGATGCATACTATCTCTATTTAACAAGGTGTTTTTGTAACACTCCTTCCTGTATACTCCCGTGTTGAACGTTCCATCATTCAACCTCTGGAGTGAAACATCCAGGAAAGCTATACTGTCATGAGAAGAGTTAATAGTAAATTTAAGAAAAGGTACCAGTTCATTCACTTCTAGATAGAATTCATACAATTCACTTTGTGATCCATCCCACAAAAAGAACAAATCATCCACAAACCTCCTGTAAAAACGGACATTGTGGATGAATTTATTCAAGGAAAAGAGATTCTCCTCTTCCCATGTTGCCATTACTAGGTTGGCGTAGCTATTGGCACAAGAAGTGCCCATAGCTACGCCATCCCTTTGCAAATACAGGTTCTTCTCAAAGAGAAATATGTTGTTTTCCAACACTAATGTAAGCATTTCACTAATCATTCTCTTTTTATTTAAGGACATGTCTGAATGCCTATCTAGGCACAATTTAATGTAAGCTATCCCAGTCTCATTAGGTATTTTTGTAAAAAGAGAAACAACATCCATTGTGACCATTATTATGGACCTCAAATCTTTTAAATCAGTTGCAATACTATAAAAATCCAATAGAAATTGTTTCGAATCTCTTAAAATATGCTTATTAGAGTTAACAAGAGGCCTCAAAGATTTCTCTATATAAATAGAAATGAACTCTGTGACCCAGCCTTGACCTGAGACTATGGGTCTCATTGGTGGTTTTATAGGGTCCTTGTGTATCTTTGGTAGCCCCTGAATTACTGGGATAACAGGATACTCCACAAACAAAAAATTATAATCAGTGGAGTCTATGTATTTGTTTTCTTGTAGTTCATCTAGTTTATTATGTACTTTACTAACATAGTCTTTAGTTTTAAAACTAGCTATATGCTGATAGTGATTCCTGTCATTTAACAGTTCTAACATACTGTCATTATATTGTACTCTATCCATTATGATGATAGGTCCCCCTTTATCTGCAGGTCTAATAGATATATTCATATCTTCTCTGAGGCTCTGTAAAGCAGAATATTGTTTCTGTGTCAAATTTCTTTTCCGGGATCTATGCCCATTACCATTGTCAAGGTGTAGTAAGTCTTTCTCAACTATTTTACTAAAGGTATCCAAGTTCGGATGTAATACAGGAACAAACGAACTGGACCTTCTAAATTGAATAGAGTCATTCATTCCTTCATTACTATCAGTAAACATCATCTGTAGCTGAACATTCCTTACAAACATCTTAACATCTATTATTGTTTCCGTGACATTACTTGTAGTAGAAGGTATAAAGGACAACCCTTTACTTAGAACATCTACTTCTGCCTTACTCAATGGCCTGTGGGATAAGTTAAAAACTAGGTCATTTTCTCCCACATCCTTTTTACAGTTGGTTCTTTCATATCCATATTCATGGCCTTCCAGAACAGTATGAAAAAGAATTGATTAACCTTAATGATAGGTTAGTGGCTAGAGGTTATAAAGGAGAAGAAATTAAAGAGAGTTTCTACAAAGTCCAAGCAGATAGGGATGAACAGGCGTGTCCATACTTTTCAAGGACAGGTGTAGAATACTATGCTGGACAAAAGATTTTGAAAGAAGGAAGTTATAAGAAGCATCAGAAAGTATCACTACATTACACAGAAGATATTAGTCAAATTAGAGATGTACTTACCAAACATTGGAATATACTGACTATTAATCCAAGTATCAAAGGAATAGTGGGAGCTCAACCCAGCTATGTTTTTAAAAATAAAAGGAATTTACACAGATTATTATGTTCCTCAAATATGTGGACACCTCAGACAACAAGTTCTAGAGGGACTATAAAATGTGGTAGTTGTAATTTTTGTCGATTTATTAGTACCACAAACATGTTCATACACCCTGTAACATCTAAGGTTTATACTTTTACAGTGGATGGGACATGTAACACAGAACATCTAGTTTACCTGGCAACCTGCATAGAATGCCAGGCATTCTATGTAGGTAAGACAGATAGAAAATTTAAAAACAGGATACGAGAGCATATATACCAAATAAGAATTAAATCTGATGTTAATGCTCTATCCAAGCATATTATGGAAACAGGTCCTACCCATGAATTTAGATTCATGATTATATCTATAAATACACCTACAGTGAGAGCAGGAGATATCAGGAGTAGGACTGAGGAAAGAGAGGCAGACTGGATTATACGACTACAAGCACACATTCCCCCAGGACTAAATGACAATGTTCCCATTAAACCAAAATTGAAAAAAAGAAGGTTTAAATACTAACTAAGAAGGAATTCCTTGGATTGTTAATATAGTTTAAGTAAAGATTGAAGTATAGGTATAATAGTAAATTGTATATTAATATTGATAAGCCTCTTTTTGTGGAATGGTTTTTATTCACTGTCTCTAAGATGTATACATATTTTTAATGCCTGTGGATTTATTACACATATATATAAATGTTTTTAAGTATAGTTAGCTATTGGAACATTTTTATTAGATAAGTTATATATTGTTTTATGTATTAGATACTATTAAATTTTGTAGCTTCATTAGATTTTAACTTTAATTAGTTAATTGTTATACTGACTGAAATCAATTGTGTAATTAGTTTGAAGTCAGTATATATATGGTCATGGTTTTATTGGTGCATTATGGTTTGAAAAAGCTGAATAGCGAAAGCGCTCACCTGTTTCTACAATAAACTGCAGCTAATAACTAATATCCAGTGTTTTATTGAAGAATTTTTGTTGAAATTTGGATTTATTTGAAGCAGAATTGGTCTGAAGAGACAAGGAATTGCTGTTCTGAGTTTGGAATCTTTTCATCTGATGCTGTTATTTTGTGGACTGCCTAGGTAACTTCTGCACATAACTGTTACATATTTTTACACATCTTAAGGATGTTGCAACGTGACAGCAGTCACCTGTACAGTATCCTCATCATGCCACAGATACAGTACATTCCCGTTGCTGGTGTTGGACATAAATGTCATACTAGCTCCTCATGTGTGTGTGTGTGTGTGTGTGTGTGTGTGTGGTACACAAATGTCATGTGGGACATGGTGTACCGATGTTTTTGCCATGTCTGGCCATAGTTGCCAGGCTGCAGAAATATGGTTGCAGATGTGCAGGGGTGTCATCCGTATACCCATCATTGACCTGTGTCACAACTTCCACATCATAGTTTAGTGTCTATACACATCAGTGATGTGGGTCACATTCCACAGTATATATGTATTGTATCTGAACACAGTCATGGCTATGAACCCTGTCTGTAACTCACACTGTATATCACTAGAGATACCTCATGATTCCCGGCAATGGCCATGTACATCAGCTAAATGTGCAGTATATCTGTAGGGTGGACAGACAACCCTGAATTGGTACACCATTGCCCCACTGTATATTTGACAGGATACCATTGTGTTAAACATGTATGCATGGCATTGCACACGTCAGCAGATCACATGTTATACTACATGTGATTATCAAGGTCATATGCCACACATCAGGCAGGTGTACTGTTAACCTGTGCTGGTCCACATGGTGTAACACAGGGATGTATGTTAACTACTCCTATGATTGTGTAATTTGCATGCCGTCTGCTATGACACGTGCATGCTGTTATGTGCAACCCAGGGATGTATGATAACTGCCACTATTATTGTCTATGCTGCATGCCGTCTGCCATATCACATGCAGGGTGCATGCTTTCTGTCATATCACATGCATGTGTGTCTGTGTGTGTGTGTCTATTGTATATATTGTAATGTATAGTTCTTGTCTGCCCTCACAGGTGATGTAGGTGCATTGCCCTCCTGCGGTACATCTGATGTTAGTGTCCCCACAGACTCTAGCAGTGATGATGAATGTATGATTGGGACACAGGCATAGTTGTCAGGGGCTGAAACTATACCACTGTTTGCCATTCCATCTATATCCACCTCATCTCTGCACACAGATCCCATACCTGCACATACCCCATCACCAGTGGCCATAGAGGAAGGACAGTTGGCACGTGGTAGCTTTGAACAGGAAAGTGTGGGGACTATGGAAGGTGTGCCTGCACACCATGGTGTCAGCCAAACTACTGGTGGTGCCCCACACAGGCATGTGGCCAGTGCTGCTTGTAGGAGGACCTCTGGCCAACATGCTCTTGCACGACAGAGTGCAGCAGCTGGTGTCACCAGACACATGTTTTAGGCTGTAATGGAGGCACAGGTATGTGCTGAATGGCGCAACAGAGAAGATTAGAGGCTACAGAGGGCTGCTGTCCATTCTTTAAACAACATCCAGGCAATGGTAAATGCTCAACAGCAGATTGCTGATGCTTTGGATAGACAGTTTGGTGACATGGTTGGAGTCCTTGACCATGGCATGACAATCCGCGAGAGTGACCTGAGTGTTGGAACATCTGGTAGGAGTGAGGCGTCGGGCAAGTGGACGTAGGCCTGCTACATCACCTGTGTCAGGTCTACGTGTACAAGCTACCTCACATTTCTGCTCCCATAGTGGCGGCAGCAGCAGCAGTGCATCTGGTGCTGTGCTGTCCACACCACGACACAGCAGGCCACGTGCACGTGGCCTGGGATGGTCTCAACAGGGACACAGTTCCAGTGAACAAGTGACATCAGACAGCACCTAATCTGCACCTCTGTCTGGTAGTGCTTGTTAAACCCCTGGCAGGCACAGGTCACATGTCCATGGCTTGACACCGTGAACTGTAAAACCTTGCCTGTACAGTCTGCAGCTGTCAATAACACCCTTGTGTAGGCCAGACACATGGGAGAACTGTGTGCATACATACATGCACACACTGGACACATATGTAGGGCACTGCAACACACACATGCATAACATCCCCACATGCCCAATTAGATCAAAGGCCCAAACCCACACACATGATGTCATCTAATGGTGCAGCCTAGGCCTCTGGCAAACATTAACACCCTGTGCATATGATGATGATGATGTCTGTGCCATATCCTTGACATCCACACCATCAGTATAGAGACATGCTCATATGGTCTGATGCACAGGGTGAACAGACTAGGATGATATGTGTAGTTTACAAATGTTGAGGACTGTTGACAGGCAGCAGATATACCATGCAGCACAGGTGTACAATACTGTTAATAGTATGTGTCTTGTGTAACAACAGTGCAGCCTAGGCCTCCGGCAAACATTAACACCCTGTGCATATGATGATGCCTGTGCCACATCCCTGACATCCACACCATCAGTGCAGGGACATGCTCATATGGTCTGATACACAGGGTGAAGAGACTAGGATGATGTGTGTAGTTTACAAATGTTGAGGACTGTTGACAGGCAGCAGATATTCCATGTAGTACAGATGTACAATACTGTTAACAGTATGTGTCTTGTGTAACAACAGTAACTGCTTGTTGGTCATGATGTTCTGCTGTCCTTCTTCAGGTCTAATTGCACATGCCTTTGGATGTCAGTGTTTGCAGTTAGTGTCCCATATGTCAATGTGGGCTACTCACAGGTATGTATGAAGATACCAGCATGCACCGTGTAGCTGCCACATACCAGTGAGAATGTCCCATGTTACAAACATGTCTACTATCCCAAGAGCATGATAGCTGTGTATTAAGCTACTGTGGCCACAAACATGACATCCATAAAGGGTGACATCACAGGTACAGTTACATGGAGTGGTGAGGTAAGAGAGTGGTCTAGCTGATTACAAAGGTAGAGGCCAATGGGAAGTGTGATGCCTCATTGGGAATCAGTAATACACGTTCCCATGACAGGATGCCAACACACAACTACACCCACACACTCAGGTACTGACACGCATGTATTCAGTGACACAGTAACACACACACACACTCACGGCTTCACCGACACAGTAATACACACTCGCACATAGTTGCTACTGGTGGGATGAAGACCATTGCCTATGTGCAAATCATCATTATAGTACTGTGCACCTACAGGATGTGCCACAGAGAATACACATGTACAGTTAGTCAGTATGGCCTAAGATCGGGGACATCAACACGGATAGTAGAATGCATTGCCTGGATGGTGGGAGGGGTCTTATCAGTTCAGTATGGTAACATACATCCTCACCCCAGGGACCAGTCAGCCCTATATACACACACTGTGACATTCAGTAACTAATACACCTATGTCATGCACATACAGATACATCACATGTGTGAGATACATGCCCCTGCCTATGTCCTGCTTTCTACATTGCAGTCTGTACAGATGTGTACACTAGTGTACAGGAGAGTGAGTAACAATTAAGATGTATTCCCCACAATACGTGACATATATGGACACACACGCAACCACACATGCCAGTACTGTGAATCTCAGACCTGCCCAGCTCATGTTATGTATGTCAGATGTACAGCAGTATTGCACACATTACAAACTGTACTGATGCTTCCTGTGGAAACAGTGCTGATATATGCACTAGGGACGTCATATCTATACACAGGTGTCAAGAGATTTACCTTCGCTGTCACCCTGACCTCTGTCTAAGTTGTGTGTTATGTCCTTCAATTAATGAAACCATTGCTTACCGGTTACATAGGGTATTGTAGGACCACTTGTGACACACCTGTGAGCTGTCCACAGCAAACATCCATCTGCAAAGATGCCCCACCACTTAGTTATTTCAACACATCTGTCCATACCTTTGGTACATCTTTCTGAACATTCAGCATATCACCATATACAGTTGACAATGTCGAGGCTGCATTGCAGCTGCATGATGTACTAGGATACATGCCACCTGCATACATCAGCAACTGCACACGCATGTTATCTGAATGCACAACACTACGTGTACAGGGGTGTAGGTCCTACAATCCTGACATTTGGTTTTGTTTGTAGGCATTGCAATTGGTGGATATGTGTAATGACATACATGACACATGGACTGTTGTATGATATGATATGATATGATATGATATGATAGGTGACCAGAACAGAGGGGATGTTACCTCTGTCAACATTGATATCACACCTTTCAGCAGCCATGGACCTAAATTCCATGTGCATGTGTGTATTGGCTGTAGCCACCTGTTTGCACAAAAGACTACAACAGCTATGCTATTTGCAGGTATGTTGTGTGTGTGGCATGTACATACCCAGGGCAGGTACATGTATGTCATATCCATACATGAGGGTGTGTACTGGTGTACAACAACAGTCATCTGCTAATGGTGGAAAGTACCGAGGGCCCCTGGTATATGTACAACTGACCTGATCACAGACAATGGTATCATTGCATTGCATAACACATGATTCAACTGTGTCAGTACATGTGTACTTTCTACAGTTGATGTAGAGCTTAGTACAGTACACAGGTCAAGGATCACATGGTGGTGTACTCTTCTATGTCATACAACATGTAAGGTCGTGTGTTGGTGGTCCGAGGGTATGGTGGTGTCTGCAGTTTACATCCTAGAATGCAACCTGTGACACTGTGTCCTGCACATGGCTCATCTGTAATGCCTTTCATGAGGGGACCGGTCAGTACATGTGAGTGGCCTTTATGTATGTGGGTACACCACCTGGAGTGGTCTGTACCTGTGTTATGGCCCACATGTCTGGTTCCGAGCTATATGGTGGTAGTGCTATTTTGCACTACAGAGACATCAGCCAGGTGTTCCTCACTGCACAAATGTCAGTACTCCCGATTGCTAGATCTACAGTGACCAGATGTGAATAGGGACACTACATATCTAGCACTGGTTAGCATAAGAAAACAATGCAGTTATCCTGTAGGTGTATGGGAGTTAACCTGTGTTTAGGACATTTGCCTTGGAATGGCACTGTGTGGGCGGATGTGACTTGGGTAATATCCACACTCCCTTGTATCATGGATGCATGTGATATGTGACAAAGGCCTGCCTACTGTCAGCCATGTCATCCCAGAATGACAGCTGATGTTGTGTAAAAGACCAGTGTCAAATATATGTAGAGCAGCGTTCCCGCTAACAATGACAACTTCTAACACCAGAGCCCATTACAATGTGTTTTTTACATCTACCGGTAATTGCATGGCCACTGTGGCCCTCCGTGTTTAGAATGCGTGTATCCCAGTCAGCCCTGTGCTACTAGGAGTATGAGCATGCCCAGTATATCCTTGTGTAGATGGACACATAGTGCATTCCGAACAGCCCTGTGCTACTAAGTGTGTGAGCATGCCCAGTGACACCTTGTGTCAGTTATGTGCCTCTGTGTATGGGCATGGCCATTGTAACCCTGTATAGTGGTAGTAGTCGTCCATTCCACAGATGGGCATACTCCAGGTCAGGATGGATTCCTACTTTAAACACACAGGTTCACAGGTATGTACATCTTAACTGTCAGCATCCCTGTTGATGTCCACATTCCCAGATGGTCATAACGACAGCCTTGACATGTGCAGTCTGTGTGGCGTGATTTGTAAGTATGTAGTATTGTAATAGTAATCTGTAAATAGGCAGGTGTTCTGCACCCACCACTGGCATGAGTGTGTGTGTGTGTGTGTGTGTGTGTGTGTGTGTGTGTGTGTGTGTGTGTGTGTGTGTGTGATGTCTGTCCCCGTTTGCCAGTGGACTTTAAATGGCTTTTAGACTGCCCACACTCCATACATTTCTTATACCCACCGTTAGCAAGGCTGATGATTTCACCCATTTACAAATACATCTCGGGGAGTGCTGTGTCCCAGTAATCTTGGTAGCACATTCTGTAACTGCATAATGCTGTAGTGTAATAAAGTAATTAGGTCAGTGTTTTAGTCACACACTTGCTGTGTGTGTGTGTGTGTGTATGTGTGCGTCCATTTGCCTGAGGACTGAGTAATGCTTTTATACGCCTCACACTCCATACATTCCTTAGACCCACCGTTAGCAAGGCCGATGATGTCACCCATCTACAAATACACCTCTGGGAGGGCTGTGTCCCAGTAATCTCAGTAGCGTGTTCTGTAACTGCGTAATGCTGTAGTGTAATAAAGTAGTTAGGTCGGTGTTCTAGTCTCACACTTTGTGTGTGTGTGTGTGTGTGTGTGTGTGTGTGTGTGTGTGTGTGTGTGTGCGTGTGTGTGTGCGTGTGTGTGTGTGTGTGTGTGTGTGTGTGTGTGTGTGTGTGTGTGTGTGTCCGTTTGTCTGAGGACTGAGTAATGCTTTTATGCTGCTCACACTCCATACATTTCTTATACCCCTGTTAGCAAGGCTGATAATGTCACCCATCTACAAATACACCTCTGGGAGTGCTGTGCCCCAGTAATCTCGGTAGTGCATTCTGTAACTGCGTAATGCTGTAGTGTAATAAAGTAATTATGTTGGTGTTCTAGTCCCACATTTGCTGTGTGTATGTGTGTGTGTGTGTGTGTGTGTGTGTGTGTGTGTGTGTGTGTCCATTTGCCTGAGGACTGAGTAATGCTTTTATACTGCTCACACTCCATACATTTCTTATACCCACCATTATCAAGGCCGATGATGTCACCCATCTACAAATACACCTCTGGGAGTGCTGTGTCCCAGTAATCTCAGTAGCGCGTTCTGTAACTGTGTAATGCTGTAGTGTAATAAAATAGTTAGGTTGGTGTTCTAGTCACACACTTGCCATGTGTGTGTGTCCTCATTTGCCTGAGGACTGAGTAATGCTTTTATGCTGCTCACACTCCATACATTTCTTATACCCACCATTATCAAGGCCGATGATGTCACCCATCTACAAATACACCTCTGGGAGTGCTGTGTCCCAGTAATCTAGGTAGCGTGCTCTGTAACTGCGTAATGCTGTAGTGTAATAAAGTAGTTAGGTCAGTGTTCTAGTCACACTCTTGCCGTGTGTGTGTGTCCCCAATTGCCTGAGGACTGAGTAATGCTTTTATACTGCTCACACTCCATACATTTCTTATACCCACCGTTATCAAGGCCAATGATGTCACCCATCTAAAAATACACCTCTGAGAGTGCTGTGTCTCAGTAATCTCGGCAGTGTATTCTGTAACTGCGTAATGCTGTAGTGTAGTAAAGTAGTTAGGTTGGTGTTCTAATCTCAGACATGCCAACTGTGTATGTGTGTGTGTGTATGTGTGTGTGCACGCGCGCGCGTGTGGCTACCTGTGTGAGACAAGTACAGTGCTTTGTAGTATTTGCCGTAGGGCGTGCCCTAAACACATGTTGCTGCAGTGCGATACGGTAGGGGTTTGTATACAGGACATGGCAAGTGTGTGTTTGTCTGTCAGAGCCTGTGTAGAGGTGGCCATGATTGTCTTACCATTGGACATGTTTGGGAGTGGGTTTTGTAGTTTTCCTATATAGTATCTGACTTATGACACATTGGCCACCTCATGAGGAGTACAGCTGTCAGTCAGCCACGGAACTGTGTTAGCAAACCATACCCATACATCTGGCAAAAGGGCTGGTGAACTAAGTATGCAGCCCTACCAATACCCGGTATATGTCCCGCACCCATGTGCCATGCACATACAACCTTGTCTAGGATATTTATTTTTTTTTATTTTTTATTTTACATTTGTTAACCGGGCTAGTCTGGCTGGATACATGTCCATTTTCAGCAGAGGCCCGAGGAGAAAAGTTCCATTAATATACTAGCTAGTAACATGCACATTGAGAACATATAGTAGGCATGGTGTGACTGCAGTGGCCTGCAGAGGACATGGCACCCTGTACAGTGGCACAATAGGCACATATATGCGGACATAGTGCCTTCCCTATGTTCCACACTGAATGGCTGCAACATATGTGGTGCCATCATATGTGATCCACTAAGACCAGACAATGCTGTACACATGTGCCCTGTATGGACCCATGCCACTGCCACCACGGAATACCTGTCCATTCTATCCATGCAGGTGTAGGGCCGACCTGCTCACTATAAGCAGGTTTACCACACCAGGCCAGTATTGGCATATCGGGGTATAACAGGCTGTGTACACTACCATGTGTCTGCCAAACCAGGTACACCTGTACATGTCACTGTACAGTATTCTGGGACATGCACATCCCAGGCAATGACCATGTGAAGGACTATCAAACACAGACATGGCATGCATTGCAAAGTTATGGCCCTTCACATTGGTAACCAGGATATCAGGCTAGATAATGCAGTACCCATCTGTGTGAGACATTGCAGACACTACACCCCTGCACTGCACACCATTGTCGGGTGATGTGATGGCAAGGATTACCCCTTACCCAGCCTTGTACAGCCATCTTGCACAGCCATACACTAAACACCCATGGAGCAATGCATATCTGCATGACAGTACTGGCACCCTGTGTCTGCATGTGGGTTGTGCTGCTCCCAAACACAGTCACTCCCAGTATAAACCTTGTTGGCATACCAACAGTTGTCAAGCACTTTGACATGCCCTAGCCCATAGAACCTCCAGATATCCCCTGTGATGCATGTGGTCGTGCATTACTGCTGTGTGGCTAACTAAGTAGTTACATTGTGTATTTGCCACCCTGGCAAAGGTGTCAGTGTGTGTTCATTAGAGTGTGGTTGTGGTGACAATGGCATCCATTCACGTGGACTGACATGTGTGCCACACCTAATGTATGTCTAATATATATGTTGTAGATGGCACTCACTCACCTACACACATGTTCTTACAGCACTGCAATATGTCGCCTCTGTGGCACATGTAGTAACGTCATGCACATGTAATAGTAATGAGTAGTCAGGGATTTGCCCCTGTACTATTCAGCATGTGGCAGATGATGCTTATGGTTAAGTCTCCAAGCCCTTCCCTGGTGTACATTGCCTGTCCCGCACACACACTCTCTGGTGGATGTGAAGGTGTACACCTGCAGAGCAGCAGCATGTGTATTGTAACAGACGGAAATGGTCAGGTGATGGCCTCTGCATCTATTGCAGTCCTCCTCTAGCTGATTGCATGTGGTACAGCTGTGATGGTGTTCCCATAGCCATCCGCATGATAAACACAGTACACTATCTAGGGAAACATATTATTATCTGGCCATGACTGTCGCTGTGAGTGGCACCTGGATGTGGTGTTCTGACATGGCATTGCAGATGATATCTGGATGTACCTCGATCATTTTCCAGAGTGGGAAACAGCCTAATGACAGGAGGGTGATGTGCCACACAACTACAACATGTAAGTGTAGCTATGCTGCATTGAGACTACTGCCTGTTTAACATGTGTGTGGTATTGGCTATTCTGCATGTTAAAATACAGACATGACAGTACTCTGTTCATGAGGGAACCCCATCTGTAGGGCCATCTCTGAACAGTTCAGTGTGTGCAACTATTTGTTTCCTGTGTTACACACTGAACACACTTCTGTGCACAGCAGAAGCATGGTGTGAGGATTGCAGACAGTACATGATAGGGATGTGTTACTGCCATCGCATCCCTGACTGGACATGTGTCACATGAGACAGTGGTATTACTGACACTGTGTGGGATTCCCAGTGACAAGCCAGTGATGGGCAACTGTTCATAGCTGCGGTCACACGTCTACTACACACTGTACAGTTGCCATGCGGTATATATGCATGTGTTGTGCTCCCTCTGCAAATGTATACCATCTGTTGTGCTGGGTTGCTGGTGATAACTATGCATACTGTCGTAGGTAATCCTGTATGCTGTTGTCTATCACTAAGCCATATGTGGGTTTAAAACGCAACACCATAGGCTGAATGGGTTGGTAGGTCCTGGCAGATCCTCCTGTCCCAATTCAGTTGACCATGGCACCAGGCACTAGCACATCTGAGGTCAGCCATTAGCATCAACCTCTGTTGGCTCTGCACCACCTTCTGGTGGTAAAACCACTGAGGATGGAGCATGTCCCCCTTGGGACCGGGACCAGACAGGTACATATCTGCTGTCGTGTGGTCCCAGACATGTTGTGTTGGTGGCTCCCTAAGGGGTTATGAAGCCAGATATGGCAGTTCAAGGGCAGAGTGTCACATTGACAGGGTGATGCTGCCCCTCCTGGACAGCCCCCAGTACTGCCTCCTTTACAGCTGTGTAGGTGCAGTGGCAGTTTCACATGGCTGGAGACCTCCATCCCACTGTTCCCATGGGCCTTTGAATGCCGAAGACCCATCCACATCTAGGGTGTATCCCCCCTACGTGTCATATACCAACCCTGTATGCTGTAATTTCTCTGCTCCTACCTATCCTCCACGGCCATACCTGCAATCCTTCGCCAACATCTGACCCTCACCTATGGACACATAAGGCCATTCAGCTCCTAGGACACCATCTGCCCTATGCATAGCTGTCCATTACACACACGTGCCCACTGGACACATCAAACCCTTGTAATATGCATCATAACATACTACTGTTATCCTCACCACTGTCCCTCAGGTACACGATCCTGGCATGCACATCACTCCTACATGGTCCAGGTACACATGAGGAGGACAACCCCATTATACACAAAACACTACCGGTCCCTCTATGGTTACCCCATTTACCTTTATCATGATGATGATGTTGCACACAGCACATTGTAGGAGTGCTGTTCACACATAATGATTGGACAGGTACTGTTATGTTAATGCACATTACATGCACAGAGTGATGTATACAGCCAATGTACAACTATTTGCATGTATAACTGACACATGTCTGTCTGAGGGAGTCTTGAGATCACATAGAGCAACACCACTACATAATACAAGCATCACTGGTGTTTCCCGTTTCATTCATTTGTAATGCTTTGTTGCCACATGGTTTGTCCCTGATACATCTTTATATATGTATGTACCTATATGCTGGACATAAACACTCACATATACATCTACATGATGGGATACATTCCTATACTGTTGAATGACTGCACTGTATGATATCCTCTGGTTACAGCCTCTTACACTTGATTAGCCTCTACATTGCTTAAGCGATGCAATAGTCGCATACTGGTAGCCAAACACGCTTACACCCACTCGATCCCACACTTGCTAATGTACTGGCATTGGTGCTTGCATCTGTCACTCACACCCCTGCGTGTGAGCGAGGACCACAAGATTACCGTGTGATGCCTATTACATTGTACTACATGACTCCAGTATCTGGATTGACCACCCATTAGGCGACGGCATCGCGTTCGACTGTACGGAATCACCGGCCTGTCTAGTGACACAATCATATTTGTGTATACCTCATACAATGTGATCCCACCTTGTGATGCCTATTATATTGGAATACATGAATACAGTATCGGGAACAGCTGCCTATATGGCGAAGGCATGGCGTTCTACTGGACGGAATCAGCGGCCTGTCCGGTGAATCATTCATATTCATGTGTTCCTCTTAGGCATACCTTGTGATGCCTATCACATCAGACTACATGACTACAGTCATAGCCGGCCTTAGGCATAGGCCAACTAAGCAGCCGCCTAGGGCGCCGCTTTAGTGGGGGCACTTTACCAGTATTTATTCGGTGTAGGTAGACCAGGATAGGGTCACTGGGTGGTGTGGTGGAAGGTGCCATTGTGCCCTATGCCTAGGGCACCAGGTGACCTAAGGCCACGCCTAACTACATTATCGGGAATGGCTGCCCATTATGCGACCGCATTGCATTTGACTGTATGGAATCAGTGGCCTGTCCATTGAATCATTCATAATTGTGTGTTCCTCTTACAAACTGCTCCCACCTTGTAATGCCTATCACATCGGACTACATGACTACAGTATCGGGAATGGCTGCCCAGTAGGGGATGGCATGGCGTTCGACTGTACAGAATCAGTGGCCTGTCCAGTGAATTAATCATATTTGTGTGTTCTGCATACACTCTGCTCCCATCTGGCTGATACATGGGAACCAAGACCCTGCATTACAAACAAGTAGTTGGGTTGTGGTAGCCACATCCGTTGGAAGGGTCATGCTACCGCATACCTATATAGGTTTGCCAAATTCTCAACTGGCCAAGGTAGGACTTTAGGGTTACCACCTGTACCACTTTGCGAGGGACACTGCGAAAATAATCAAGACATAGCACATGTCCAGATTACAGGACATTATTATATTCTACGTTTCATTAATAATTGCATACAACAGTTATTTTATATATGACACTTCTATATGTTATGTGAAGTAGCATAAGCAATTCAAATGCAACTAGATTAAGCTTCTATTTGTGCAAATAAGTGTAATCCTTTACTATGCATGGCTGTAGGTATGTTTAGTCCTGGAATGTCTGACATTTCTACAGAACATTCCCCACTCTGGCCATTTGGAATGGTGGCAACCCTATAGGACCTGTATGTAGAGACATCAGACTTTGCAGGGCAACACACCCACAGCCAGTAGAAAGGGGAGTATTTTACTGTTTTGCCTAAATAAAAGGTAACTCTTGTAGCATTATAGTTGCTTATAATGCTACCTATAACATTTAGGTGTTTCAGAGGAACATAATTGTTTTATCCTACTACTACAGACAACATAGGTAGTCTTTGCACTAAATCACAGGACATTTATCTTAATTACAGTTATTATGCAGGACACAACTGCCCAAAGGGGAGTGTTCCTCGCAAAGGTGGACAGGTGGTAACTCCAAACCTAATATTCTATCAACTTTCTAAGGTAGTCGGCAAAACATGTGCTTTCTCGCACTATCAGACCTCTCATAAGAATGGGGAAGAATAAACACTGAATCAGGGACACTGCATAACGACTTCAGGGACACATTTAGAAGGCTGGTGCTATTAACCTGACACATTGATGGACACAGAGCAGATATGTATTCATACACATTGTCTGAGGTGCATGCTGTTTATGACTCTTACGTGTTGTCATTATTCATTACGTGTATTCCACCACCTTTCCTCCTAATATCACTAGTTCTGGGATGGTTTAGTCAGGACTGTGTTAAGATTCTCATTCATAATCAAGGACATCCCTGATAATCGGGGACAGTTCATTGATATGGTCCCTATGTTCCCCCACTGGTTTACGGACTGTCCAGTAGATGTACTCCTACAATTTGGAAGGTATGGGCGTCTGGTATACCCACATCGGAATATTACTTACACCCACGGGGCGGTCCTAATATGTGTCTGCCAGCCAACACCTGCACGCCTAGCCCCATAATCGCATACCCATAGTTCCCCCACCTGCCACTACTCTACAGCACTCATCCTTACTGTGGGCGCAGGTGGATGCAGGTGGGATATAAACACACCCCTACACACTGCCCACTCTCCCCGTGTCGGAACACATGTCATACGTTGTGTCAACCCATGTGTTATTAGGCTTGCACAACCTACTGTTCCATGTACAGCAACATCCAGCTCATAATTGTGTTCCCCCATTGGTTGGAAGTACCAAATTTTTGGTGTCCCGCAAGGGACGTCGCTGTCCATGTTTAAGAATCAATACCCGTTCGGGACAACAACAAAATGCTGAACAAAAATTCCCAAACAGATAATCCACTCACAGTAGAAAATCAGCAAAATTAATCTACCGGTTAAGACTGAAGCAAATAGAGTTTAATATATATAAAATCAATATACAAGGTTTAGGGCTTTCACTCGCAACGAAGGCGAGCTTCCTCAGAACAGTTTGTATAATGTCATTGCATTCAATTATATATTTAAAATTGGCGCCAAAAAGCGCTAGCTAAGAATGATAGCTTAAAGTGATATAGTACATTAAAATAATGCTTATAAGCTATCCGTATGTATGTTCCTAGACTAAATACATTACAATCCATTGTGAAAAGAAGTAAGAATAAAAGTAAATAAAAACCATATTACTAAAACAAGTTAATAACTCTTGATTAATAACTCACCAGACAAATATTAACTATTTAACATCAATAATGGTTTTATAGACAGATAGTCATTAATGCCTGGTGTAGTAATGGCATCTGTTAATACTTGCCAATATAGTTCCCTATAGGCCAGGTAATTTTTTACATTACCTCCTTTTGGATTATTCTTTACAATCTCTAAAATAGCAAACTTGAATTTGTGCTCATTCCCTTTTTCTATAATATGCCTGGCTAGGGCATTCTTTTTATCATTGTGTTTTATACAGTATAAGTGAGAATATATTCTTTGTCTTAAAAGTCTCTCGGTCTTTCCTATATAAAATACGGGACAGACCGTACATAATGCTATGTATACCAGCATTTTTGATTTACAATTGCCTTTGGACAAAAATATTTTAGTCCTGTTTAAATTCTTTAACATAACAGGGCTTATTTCATATATATTAGTACATTGGTTACAAGCCCCGCATTTAACCATGTGTGTATTTGTCCCATTCATAACACTTTTACTTTGTTCTAACATATTTTTTATATTCCTACCCATTTTGTTCACAAAAATTGGCCTTGTTCCTACAATGTCCAAAATTTCATGTTCGCTAGTCAGCAGATGCCAGTTTTTAATCATAATATCTTTAATAATATTGCTAAAAGGACCAAATTCAATAATACATGCCCTTTTGAAGTTGTTAGAAACTGTAGTGGATGAAACATTAGTGGTAGATTCCTGTGCGTTAATTCCTCCATTGGTTCCAAGTAGGGGTGTATATCTATTTTCTCTAAAATCAATAACATAGGTAGATATATTGTTCATTAAATCTGAGTCATATCCCCTTTCTAAAAATAATGCAGTAATATATTCTATTTCTTTAACCATGTCTGTGTATTCAGAAGTCATTCTCAAGGCTCTGATACACTGACCTTTATATATATTGCTTTTCACTTTTCTTGGATGGTAACTATGGAAGTCCAAGTAAGAATTAGTAAAAGTGGCTTTTCTAAATATTGTAGATTTCAAATGACCATTCTCCACTGATACTAATGTGTCAAGATAAGGTACCCCTTGGTTATTGACTACTGATGTAAATTTCAAAAAGTCACTACTAGAATTAATATAAGTAATAAAATCTGTGTAGAAACTGTTGTCTCCATTCCACAAAATATAGATGTCGTCAAGGAATCTAGAGTAATAAGAAATCGACTCAAAATAAATACTGTTGAAAACATTGTTGTCTTCCCAATCAAGCATGACCAGGTTAGCAAATATGGGGCACAAGCTGCCCCCATAGCTACTCCCCTGGTCTGCTTGAATAATTCCCCTTCATAAAATATGAAGTTATTTTCCAATACTATACTCATAAGATCATATAATCAAATAGTAAGTACATACAATAACTTCAAAATTTATAATTACAGTAACATCAAATTAGAAAAATCTCACTTCAGCCTGCTATCCAAAGGGCTGAAATACATACCAACTCCCAAATTTAACCTAGTGAACAACATTTTTGAGTTTAAGAAATTCACTAGGAAGTTGAATTTAGCTATGATGTTTGGAAATAAGGACAACAACATAAAAGGGAAATTAGACTCTTTAAAAAAGAAAAGTAGTTTCATTCCACTTAGTAACCCTAGTATACAGAAATATGACAACAGGGTTACTAGGGAAATTTACCAAGCTAATAATGCTATTAAAAAACATAAGATTAAACCTAATCTGTCTGTTGAGGAGCTTAGAACCTTACGGGAGTTACAGAACAACAGCAACATCAGAGTCATGAAACCCGACAAGGGGGGTGGCATCGTATTTTACGATGCCATCACATATAGTGCTGTAATACATGACATCTTATACAAATCGGGAAATTATGCACCTATATCATTAAATGAGGTCAATATAGCTTACAGAAGAATAGATTTATATCTTGAAGAATATTTTTTGGAACAAAGAATATCTGAAGACCTATATCAATTTATGACTGTTGAATTCCCTACTTTGGCCACCATTGTGGGAATTCCTAAAGTTCATAAGGATTTTAACAACCCCCCTTTTCGTCTGATTATATCTGGGAGTAAGTCAAAGACATTCCCAATTGGTGTAGTTATTGACACCTTGTTAAAACCCATTTATAACGATGTCCAACACTTAGTAAAAGACTCTTGGGAGTTTTTAAAAAATTACCCCATTACTAAGTATAACAGCAATATGCTTTTTAGCACTATAGACGTTATTGACCTATTCAGTAGTATCCCCATTGATGAAGGCTTAAAAGCCTTCACAAACTGTTTGAGAAAACATACAAAAATGACATGGGACAGAATAACATTACTAGTGGATCTTATGAGTATAGTATTGGAAAATAACTTCATATTTTATGAAGGGGAATTATTCAAGCAGACCAGGGGAGTAGCTATGGGGGCAGCTTGTGCCCCCATATTTGCTAACCTGGTCATGCTTGATTGGGAAGACAACAATGTTTTCAACAGTATTTATTTTGAGTCGATTTCTTATTACTCTAGATTCCTTGACGACATCTATATTTTGTGGAATGGAGACAACAGTTTCTACACAGATTTTATT
>NC_056743.1:1733508991-1733578991 GCF_019279795.1 Protopterus annectens
TGGTTGGGGCAGGTGGGTGGGTGTGGTGTTAGTGAGTGGGGTGGGGTGGGGTGGGTTATTGAGCTGGGGTGGGGGGGTGAGGTAGAGTATTATGCAGGTAGGTGATGCTGTGGCTGGGAGGTGGGTTGGCAGGGAGGGTGTTAGGTAGGGGGTGGGGTATGTGTGTGTGAGGTGTGTGTTTTTTGTGACGGTAGGGTGGGGTAGGGGCTGAGCTAGTGTGCTATGTAGTACAGTGTGTGTTGTTTGTTTACTGCGGTGTCGGTGTACTGATTGTTCGTTGTTTATGCTGGTCGGGTGTGTGTGATGATGTCGGTGGTTTGGTGAGTGAGTTTTGTGTCGGGAATCATTATCGGTGTGTTTAGAAGTAGACCCATATATATATATATATATATATATATATATATATACACCCATGGTGCATAGTCACCGAAACACATGCATCATCACTTCACTTACACAGCAGGCATCCATTTACCTGTTGGGAAAAATGCACTACTACACATGCACCATTCCTTATTCCCTACTGCTCTGGACTTGTGCCGTATGTTGACTCACTCCATGGATATTCAGACCTCCAAAACCTATAGTCTTAGCACATACGTGTGTTCAATTGTCCGAGTGTTCATATGGTCTTCCGGGTTTAGGCTTGTCCAGCTGGGGACAGGGACTACCTTGTACCTAGTTGAAAGTCAGACTTAACAAGGGGTGATCGTTCGTTCCACTTTTAGCATCCTACCTGTGGTTGGGGATGCAGAGGTTTGCTCACTTATGGCCATCCATGTTCATTCTTCATATCTTTACATATATATATGTATATATATATATATATATATATACATACATATATATATGTATATATATATATATATATATATATATATGTGTGTGTGTGTGTATGTATGTGTGTGTATATATCCGTCTGTACATACACATGCATAAACACCTACATGCTCATTTACATTTCCCATACCATTGAATCACTGCCACTTACCATCTCGCATACACGCTTACATGCTTGCATACCCGCTTACGTCTCAGGTTGCCACCTTTTCATATGGCCAAAGCGGGGCATTTTCGGGACACACATCAGGTTTTACAGGCCGACAGATACCCATGGTCAGTACAAAGGTTAGAACTTTACTTATTTGCCTAAATGAAAGCTTATTCTTGTAGTGGTTTAGTTGCTTAATCTGTTTCTTGTAACTTTAAGTATTTTACATAAATAACTGTTTTATGCAACTGTTATATGAAATATGGGACATATTTCCTACAATCACAGGACATTTGCCATTGTATTATATTTGGTCTGGACACAACTGCCCAAAAAGGGACTGTCCCTCGCAAGGTGGGGCAGGTGGTAACCCTACTTATGTCTGCTTTAAAGTGCCTTAAGCACCCTATATCTGACTGTCACTATGCGAGTGTGTAAGGTATATATTCCCGATAATGCACGTGGGGCGACGTGCATCATTGTCAGGTGTTTAATCCCTCACAAGGTGGGGCAGGTTGTAATCCTACTTACATCTGCTTTAAAGCACCTTAAGCACCCTATATCTGACTGCCACTATGCGAACGTCTAAGGTATATATTCCCGATAATGCACTTGGGGAGACGTGCATCACGGTCAGGTGTTTAATCCTGGGCCATAAGTTCTGCAGGACCGGCTGGAGGCTGAGCCGTCTTGTGGACAGCTACTGCTCATATAACTTGTGTCCAGATGTATACAGGACTGGACATCATGTCGTGACACCAAGTCTAATGTTTAGAACAGATACATATCCCATGAGGGATATCCAAAAATTGTTGGGACCGATGACCTTCTTTGCTTTACAGCTGTAAGGTAGGGTTATGCATGCAAGGGATACATCATTTGCAATCCTGAGACTGCCTAGGGTGAGACTGCCTACTAGATATGGGTAGGGGTCACTATGTGCAGATATGGCCACACCTATCTAGCAGCTCGAGTATGGCTGGTCTTGCTGGACATTCAGGAAGGGGGGGGAGTGCTGTGAAGGGGATGACGGGTATTCAATTATGTATCTAGGTGTGTTGGGGTTGGATGGCTCAGTTCAGGCCAGACCATTATGTGGTTATGTGCCGGTAATGTTTCTGTACATTTGTATTGTACATTTTAATGTTCACATGTTTGTGGGATTGTAATGTGGATGTGTATATTTGTTCTTTGGTTATCTTCCTGATTCACCCACCACTCCCTCGTAGACCTCCAGTTCACCTATTGTGCATTCAACCCAGTCTCCCCTTGGCAAATTATTACATTACCCATCACCCCCACCCCCATATTCCACAAACAACATTCATCCCTTCTCTAGATGATGGCCCATGGCACAGTCAACAGAACACATTGCATACACTACATATCTCTGGGACCAATATGGTTGTCGGGGTCCACACTAACATTTCAGATCATCCACATGCTGTACTTCACACACATAGGTATACGCAAATACTTATCATTCATGACATGGTAGGTACACCTGGGTAATACCCGTTCATCTATGGACCATCCTGACAAGGACGACTTGGACTGCGAATGGGCAGATATTGGGCGAATGCTCTGACCATTGGTAGGGTTGCCACCTTTTCATATGACCTGGATGGGACATTTTCATGGCACACATCTCAGTTTACAGGCCAACACATACCAACGGTCATTACAAAGGATAGTACTTTAGTTTTATGCCTACATTTAAGCTTTTATTGTTGTAGTGGTGTAGTTGCTTATTCTGTTTCGTTTACTTGTTTATTCTGTTTCTTGTAACATATAGGTATTTTATATGTGGACACACGTACTGTATGGGACTATTACATAACATATGGGACATAAATATGTCCTACTATCACATGACATTTCACATTTATTATAGTTTTGGTATGGGCACACCTGCCTAGAGGGGGACTGTCCCTCACAATGTAGAACAGGTGGTAACCCAAACCATTGGGCTAGGCTTGGCAATTGGCGGTGCGCTAACATGATGCATTTTGCTTCCACTTGGTATAACTAGCTACACTACAATGGAATACGGGCACAGGGCTTAAAATATCTTTGTACAAGGGACGGGGACTCAATATTCCGCTAAGTGCCTTTTTGTTTACTTCTTATTATGGTGTTCGCAATGATGTCTTGTATGTTTTGCATAAATTTCAGTATCCACGGACACTGACCGGAGTGATTACTATTATAGGCAGGCTGTACTAGTCAGCATGTTGCATGTATGCAGCCGATATGTTCACGCCTCCGTGCAGCGCTTGGACATGCCCCCTGCACTTGTACACGTTTCCTATGCATGTGGCTGTTACGGCAGCACATATTCATTAATATGCATGTGGTGCTGCTGCACCGTCTCTATGCCACATGGTCGGCGCAAGGCTAACACCATCCTTGCGCTGAGCTTCATAAATCACGGGGCTTGTCTTTTCAATGAATCTCATTACATTTATGTGATTTGATGTATTTACATTATCTTAGTGCTCTAATTAGGCATGAATAGTAGCATCCAGTGGCTATAGTTAGTTTTGTGGATATTGATAGTTATTATGGGTCTATATCATATAGTCGAAGCTTTAGGTCAGTGGTGCACAACATCCGGCCCCAGTGCCAAATCTGGCCCATGATGCAACACTATCCGGCCACCAGAGAGTCACCAAAAAGTTTTAAAAAAGTAAATAAATGCTATGCCTTACTCCAGTCAAACAAACTTTCTAGCACGTGCTTACTTACCTAACTGACAGCAGTTGTGCACACTTCTAATTTTAGCTGCGGAAATAACTATTCTTTGTTGTTTATAATCTGCAGTCTGTAAAAAGTAGTAACTTTCTGCAAGAGTTTGTAATACATCATGGCTGCAAGCCAGAATAAAGTTAAATGCAAAGTTGATGTAGAAAACAGGCAATTTCTTGACTGCTGTTTTAAGTAAAATGCCAGTCACCTGTACCTGTTGTTAATTCCTAACAACTTACTATGTTCTGAGGTGGCCCGTAGATGCACTAAGAATTTGTGTAGTGGCCCTCCCCACAAAAAGATTGTGAACCACTGCTTTAGGTAATCGAATATCTAAAGCTCGACACTTAAACAGCGAAAGCTGTAAACCACGAAATGCCACTTCTGCACATTTATTCATAGGGAAAAAAATTGCTTGGCTGTTAATGGGATTCTGCCCTCTTCTCCACTGTAGAGCATGTTGCGCATCTTGCCTGGTTTTTCATATAGGTATTTTCTGTAGAATAAATATTACTGTCTGCTGGTGTCAAGATGTTGTCAGTTTTTCTGCTGTAACTGTCTTCCATTTATAGGTTCATAGGTTTATACTAGGCTATCTGCCCTAAGGCATTTATAAGCCTAGCCCAAATTTTTGTGGCTTACACCACCCCTTATATGAAAAAATACTGTGCCCATTAGTTTGTTGTGCCTCTGTCCAGCAGTGACACAGAGATGATTCCCAGGATAAACCTACGATCTCCCATCCACAGGTCAAGATTTCTCTTGAACAGAGCCAGCGAGGTGCTCTGCCTCACATGGATCGGGATTTTATTCCACAGCATAGGGAGTCTCTGAGTGATAAATCTATCCCTCCAGCACATCCTATTTATATCCGTGCTAAGGTTTAAGTCACTTGCTCTAGTGGTTTTGGTGGATTTGGATTTTTGAGGTGGAGCATGTCCATTAATTCGGGTTTGACATGGCCTTGTATGTCAGGCACATGTCACCTCTGAGCAGACGGTATGCAACTGAATAGAGCTGGAGTTTCTTCAATCTGGCAGCATATGACAGATTTTGGAGCCCCTTTATCCTTTTGGTGAGGAACTTTTGGGGTCTCTCCAATTGCTGCAGATGTTGGGTGAGATACATCCCGAATGGGGCATTGTACTCGATCATTGGTCTGATAAGTGAAGAGTACAGGGGAACAATGACCTCACTAGATCTGGATGTGAATCCCTTCATGATCAGGTGGGCAATGTAGAAGGTCTTTCTAACCACTTTAGCAATGTGAGTGTCAAATGAAAGGCCACTGTCAACCTGGGTCCCCAGGTCCCTGATAACCTCTTCTGTGCTTAATGGATTGCCACCTATATGGTAGCTTGGGGTTACCTTGTTTTTCCTGAAGGGTATGACTATACATTTTTTGGTGTTTAACTTCAGGCCATTGCTCTGGCACCAGCTATCTGTTTCCGTGAGTCCCTTCTGAAGGATATCCGTGTCCGATGCACTTTCCACTATGGTGCCCAGTTTGCAGTCGTCTGCAAACTTTGTCAGCCAAAGTCCTCCCATGTTGGCCTGTACTTCTGAGAAGTAGATGCCGAACAATAGGGGGCCAAGGACCGAGCCCTGTGGGACACCACTTGTGACCGACTTGGAGTCTGACATAGCGCCAGCAACTCTAACCCTGTGGGTTCTGTCCTTAAGCCAGTTTGCAACCCATCTTGTGACATATGGGTTTACATTTAAGCTGGTAAGTTTTTCTACAATACCCGAGTGGGGTATTGTGTCAAGGCCTTTGCAAGGTCAAGGTAGGCTGTATGGACTGCCTTTCCTCATCAATGGCCTTGGTGACTGTTTCGAAGAAGTCGACCAAGTTCAAAAGACATGATCTGCCCTTGACGAAGCCAAACTGGGTCGGGTCCAATGTCTGCAAGTCCCCTATATCTTTGTTTATGAGCTCCATTATGATCCTCTCCATAGCTTTGCAGACTAGACTTGTTAAGCTTATGGGGCGGTAATTACCAGGGTCCGTAGAGGCACCGCCTTTGTGGAGTGGGACCACAGTTGCCGTACGCCACTCCTTGGGCACGTATCCTGTGGTAAGGCTGAGATTAAACAGCTGCCTTATGTGCGGGTTTAATTCCTCATTTAGCTCGTGTAGCACACAGCCGGGGACACCATCCGGTCCCATTGATGCTGTGTTTTTAGCTTTAGAGAGAGCAGCTTTCACCTGCGCATTTGAGATGTCTGGGAGGCTACACTCTGCTGGGATAGTTATCTCTCCTTTAGGGGAGGAGAGGGGGGTGAAGTTTGCACTGAACCTGTCTGCCAGTATGTTGGCAATGTCTGTGGGTTCAGTGATTTTTGTATAATTTTGGACTAATTCTGAGCATATCTGGGAGTTTCCACCCAGGTTCCTAACATAGCTGAAAAAGGCCTTATGATTGTCCTTATTATGTCCTCATCTACAGTACATTACAATATTTCACCTGTCATCTTTCCCTTTTATTCATTCCTGCAATCAATCTATATGTTCCTATTCAATGCACACACTTCCCCTGAGTCTTTACTTTAAAAAGCAATACATGTACCCTTACAGATCATTTACAAAACTTACATAAAATGCATGGACTGCGATTCCACATTATTCTGCAGTGTATGCAATGTCCTGTACTGTGCTTGGGATATGTACATCAATACATGATTGACCCTCATAATCATTGTGGCATTCCATGCAATCCCGCTAAACTAGTTTCTTCTATTGTAATGTACTTCACAGTCCATGTTGCTTTACATGGTTTCCTGGCCAAAACACTGTTACCAGTCACAAAACCATGCTTGTTTACGTTTCAAAGCGTTGCATGGCATGAATATGTAATTATTGCTGCTGCTCACTGTGCAAAAACATAAGTTCTATGTGGGCTTTGTGCTAAGCCTACACAGAGTTTACTGAATTCCAGGGATTATACTGACTCTCTGACATAGAAGGATAAATACATAATTCTGATGCAAGTGTATTGAATCTGATTAACAGCCTGGGAGTGGAAGGGTCTCAATGGTTACTGTTGGCGCATCCATCCATAAGGTCCAGTTGACTTACAGCCACCATGCAAGTATAGGCTTCTACAAGATTAAAAGCAGCCAGAACTGGATACATGAATTTGATGTTACTTAGCCAAGTAAATGAAGCCTTCATAAGTGTAGGTGTACAGGCATTCCCTCTTTACTGAACTCCTTAGGCTATTAGTTCAGATGGTCTGGGAAAGGGTTTGGCTGCAGAAAGGCTGATGGCCCATGAAGAGACACTGCACAAACAGCCTTTATACTTGCTTATATTATGACTCCCTTAGGCCAACACTCAAAAGAGCAAGTGGCTGCATGTCACAAAGAGTAAACATATGGGCTAAGTCTCATTGGAGGGGGATTGGTGACCATCCAAAAAAAACTTTACAATAATTAAAAAAAAGAATAAACAAGTCATGCAAAAATAAAATTAAGTATTGCATACATGTCTCATGTTAAACAGACACTACTTTTTTATTATTAACATTAATCTTGAAAATGTAAATTGTACTAATAAGTGATGAGGATAAACACTGTACAATATATCCACAACATCATGTCGGATTCACCATTATGATGAAATGGCAGCATTCATGGGCAAGTACTTAATTTGATATCTGATTCTCTACTTGATTTTGTTCTTATCTGTCTGAATCACAGAATATAGCTTTTATTTATAAATGTGACATCCATCTGACTCTTACTAATACCTACAGCTAAAAAAACAAATAATCCGGGTTAGTATTTAGCAGAAAGATGTAGTGGTGTAACTTTTCAACACACTGAATTAATCTAGCAGTAGCTTACCTCTGCAAGTTAGTCCCCAAAACTTCCTACATCTCAATTACGAAAAACAGACATATTGCTAGAAAACTATATCTGCATGATGCATATAACATTTCTAACTAAAATCTCTGCTATTAAACACAAACTTGCTTACCATCACAACCAAATTTGCTTCTGTTAGTGGACAGATGAGAGATGGTCCTAGTTGTGAGTCCTGGTTGGCAGGTACAGCTATAGCTTCCTATTGCATTGTTACAGATGGAGTGATCACCACAGATATCCTTATCCCGCTGGCACTCATCGATATCTGCATTTCACACAGCAAATAATCATATTAATTATATAGAAATATATGTCACTAGTACAGCTGTCAAACACATGATGACTTGCAATTTTCTCACTAATCATCATTAAAAATGGACAATAACTGCATCACTGACTCCTTCATGTGAAGAACTTGTTTGCGTTAAAGTATGACTAAGAAGCATTCCCTTACTATAAAGACATAAACAAGTATATGTAATTTTATTTCTAGAGAATTTGTTTTCTGGATAATATCACAGTCTTAAAACTAAAACCTGTGATACAATAAAATCCTAACTACTCATTCTAACTGTCCAGTGCAGGTCATTCAATGAGTGCAATGATAAGAAAACATAATCTAAAGACAAGTATGGCAGCAATGAGACAGATCAAATACTAGTGCGATCAGAGCTGAACACACTAGTAATCTCCTTAAAGTCCCTTGCATCGAGTTTGCAAAGGCATGCTCTATATAAACACATGCACACTTTTGGCACCCATGTCCTCCCCCATCACACACACACACACACACACACACACACACACACACACACACACACACACACACACACACACACACACACACAGACACACACACACACACACACACACACACACACACACACACACACACACCTATTCATACACACATTCATTCATACAGTCATGCCTCTAAGGACATGCACACACACATATTTATACAGATTCACACACTACCAAAACTTCCACTCCCATATCTTCTCTCAACTTACCTGCACCACAAATACTTCCATAGAAATGATTGGCTGACTGTGATGTCACCACCATCAATTTTTCCTTCTAGAAAACATTTTTTTCCTGCGCAGATTGGAAGCCACATGCATTTCCAGGAATACACATGACTAATTAGTAATAGCCAATCCCCTGGTTGACACCTTTAAATATATTAACTCCAGCAATAGATGGCGATACCAAAAGGACAAATTTTCAGTTTGTTCATATCTGTGGTAAGTTGAGCTATGCATTCAGTCAACTGGGACACAGATCAACAAATGCAATTAGCAGAATGGCACCCATACACACACCCACACACAAACACACCCACACACACACACACACACACACACACACACACACACACACACACACACACACACACCCACACACACACACACACACACACCCACACACACACACACACACACACACACACACACACACACACACACACACACACACACATGCATAAGCACACATACTCATATACCCACACAAATAACTGCAGGTGCTGCAGTTATCACGTACCATTATAATAAAAAACAAACATGAGTGAGGGCTTGGAGACAAGAAAGGTCTGAGATTTTAACATATGAATATATAAAACACCTGTGCCTGGTACAGGGGAATAACACCTTCAGTTTGTGACTACTTTTGGCTGCAACCTCAATGAGATGAATGACATATTTTACAGGTTTTGGCCCAATGTAACAGCAGATATTTTATTTTTTACTACAGCAGTACCTGATAAATGCAACTTTTTATAGGAATGGGAAGAACATTGGACAGCAATTTGGGGGTATAAAATCCATTCAGATACAAGTGCAGTCAGCAGTTTAATGACACCAAGTAATTAAGAAGTTTCCCATGGGGAAATTGTAACTTTTGTACTCGTGTTTGAAAGAAAACATTTATATCTAAAAATATGTACAACATAATTGAAAAAAGGGAATGGATTACTTATAACATATTTGTGCAGTGCATTTCATGTAGATGATGCACCTTGTCTTTTCAATGAATCTCATTACATTTAAGTGATTTGACGTATTTACATTATCTTAGTGCTCTAATTAGGCATGAACAGTAGCATCCAGTGGCTATAGTTAGTTTTGTATATATTGATAGTTATTATGGGTCTATATCATATAGTAGAAGCTTTAGGTCAGTGATGGACAACATCCGGCCCCAGTGCCAAATCTGGCCCACAATGCAACACCATCCAGGCATCAGAGAGTCACCAAAAAGTTTTTAAAAATGTAAATAAATGTTATGCCTTACTCCAGTCACACAAACTTTCTAGCACGTGCTTACTTACCTAATTGACTGCAGTTGCGCACACGTCTAATTTTAGCTCCGGAAGTAACTATTCTTTGTTGTTTATAACTTGCAGTCTGTAAACAGTAGTAATTTTCTGCAAGAGTTCGTAATATGTCATGGCTGCAAGCCAGAATAAAGTTAAATGCAAAGTTGATGTAGAAAACAGGCAATTTCTAAGACTAATAATATTAATTGTGAGCCAGATGAACAATATGTTTTTAAATTAACTGGCTGTCATTTTTCAGATACTGAAATAGCAGTACTAAATTGTGGTATTAAATTTGTTCCTACTGTTATTTCTAACATGCATTCATTTAAAATAGATGTTTTTAAATTAGTAAGGAAATTACATCTATTATGTTTTTTTTTTCAAGGCACAAAGAAAGTAATATAGAAGTAACAAATTCTTTTGAAATGAATGATTCTTTAAATGAAACAACTTCTATGGAATTTTTTTCTTGTGATTCTTTCTTTGAAAATGATGAAATTATGAATGCTTACTGTTTATTGCCGACTGATAAAATTAGTATCAAAAGTAGTTATATACCTCCTTTTACTAATGAAACAGTGAAACATTTTTCTAGTGTTGTAAATTATTCTATGCAAGATATTTTTAAACAAAAGAAAAAAGTTTCTTATAATTTGACTAAAAATGAATGGGAGGCATTGAAAAGTATGAGATACAGAAATGACATTATTTTCAAGCCCTCAGATAAAGGCAATAAGTTAGTTGTAATGACTGTAGAACAGTATCACAAGATGTGTATGGACAACTTAAATAATGATGAAATATATAGAGTTGCAGCATGGAAAGAATATGAAACAGCTTTGTTGGCATATAATGAATTAATATACAAAGGGTACAGGCTGGGCTACTTTACAAAGAAGGACATAGAGAAGACATTTTCCATAGATAAATGTACTATGGCCAAATTTTATTGTCTTCCTAAGTTACATAAAAATAGATGTAACCCTCCAGGTCGTCCAATAGTGTCTGCATGTAATTATTTTCTTCACAATATAGGAATTGTGTTACAGGAACTACTTCTACCTAAGGTTGTGAAGTTATCGTCTTACATGAGAGACACTTTTGACTTCCTGGAGAAAGTTGGCAGAATTCAGTGGAATGAAAATAGGTATTGGATAGTATTAGATGTTAAAAACTTGTATACGAATATTACACATGAATTAGGTGTTGAAGCTTTTAAGTTTCATCTGAGTGATAATCCATTGACCTACTATACAATTTATTTAATACAGTTTTGTCTTAAAAATAATTATTTTGAATTTAATTATATTTTATATCAACAAATAAAGGGAACAGCGATGGGAGCAGTGTTTGCTCCAGTATATGCAAAGTTATTTATGGGTCACTTTGAAATAGAATTTTTGTATAGAATGTGCTTTTTTAGAAATCATGTGGTAGAATATTATCGTTACATAGATTATTTGATTTTTTTGTGCGAAGGGGGTAGTTCAAGTGTATATAACTTCATCCAGGATTTAGACTGTAATAATTTTGGTATAAAGTGTGATGGAGTTCATTGGGGAGATAAAGTGACATTTTTAGATGTGAATTTGTAAGTAAAAAATAATAAAGTGGTGACATCAGTCCATTATAAATTTGAGGGTGTTAATAATTTTATATATGGGACTAGTTGTCATCCACCACATCTAATATCAGCACTTCCTTACAATGAATTATTGCGTATCTCAAGATTGACCAGTGATAGACAACAAAAGGAATTAGAAATTGAACAAATCTGTAGTAAATTTATAAAAAGAGGTTATAGTATAGAAAATGCAGAACAAGCTAAAAAGAATATGAGTTTAAAAAAAATCAAACTAATAAGCAAGTAAAGTATAGGGGCAAACCAGATAAAAATATACATAATGAACAAGTGGAAAAAATATTATTTTTGACCACGTATGGAATATATACAGAGGAACTAGTTAAAATAATTATGTTTTATTGGAAATATTTGATACAAGATCCTCTTTTAGGAGAATTAATACCTCAAAAACCTATGGTGTCATATAAGCGTGGAAAGAGTATTAAGGATATGTTAGTCCATGCTCATTTTATTTTTCCTGCTGTAAGATTAACCAAATGCATATCTGATTGTGGTTTTAAAGCACGTAGACACTGCAGTATATGTAACCAGACAGTGAATTCTTTTGATCGAATAAATGGAAAGAAATTTAGTGTGAATGATAGTTACACTTGTAATACAGAAGGTATTGTTTATGTGCTCAAATGTGAGTGTAACTTATTTTATATAGAAGAATCTAAAAGAAGTTTTCGTGTTAGATTTTCAGAACATCTGAGAAATATTAGAAATGAAAAGGTGGAAAGCCCATTAGGCTTACACTTTAAAAAGTATCATAACAGTGATGGAAATAAATTAATAGACACAGTTTTGGAAAAAGTATATTGTGAAAAAGGTATTGCCTTAAGAATAAATTACAATGGAAAGAAGCATTGTTTATTTTACAATTTGACACCTTATACCCTAAGGGGTTAAACAGAGAGCTTAATTGGAAATGGTTGTTATAATTAATTGTTTTTTAATTGTTTAATTATTTTATTAGAACTGTTTTTACTATAAAAAGGAATGAGAAATGGTTCTTGTTATACTCTGTTAAAGGCTTATGCCGAGGCGCTGGAGAAGAGAAATCTGTATTCAGAACTACGAAAATAAGTTTGTTGGATTTACTGGCTGAGTCGTTTTTTGGATTATTGCTTCATTGTGTGGCGCAATATAATTTCATGACTGCTGTCTTAAGTAAAATGCCAGTCACCTGTACCTATTGTTAACTCCTAACAACTTACTATGTTTTGAGGTGGACCGTAGATGCTAAAAATTCATGTAGTGGCCCTCCCCACAAAATGATTGTGCACCACTGTTTTAGGATATCGAATACCTTAAACTTGACACTTAAACAGCGAAAGTTGTAAACCACGAAATGCACTTCTGCAAATTTTTTCATAGGGAAAAAATGTGCTTGGCTGCTATCAGGAATCTGCCCTCTTCTCCACTGTATAGCATGTTGTGAATCTTGCCTGGTTTTTCATATAGGTTTTTTCTGTGGAATAAATATTACTGTCTACCTGTGTCAGCATGTGTTCAGTTTTCCTGCTGTAACTGTCTTCCATTTATATGCCCTCATCTAAAGTACATTACAATATTTCACCTGTCATCTTTCCCTTTGTTCATTCCTGCAATCCATCTATATGTTCCTATTCGATGCACACACTTCCCCTGAGTCTTTACTTTAAATGGCAATACATGTACCCTTACAGATCATTTACAAAACTTACATAAAATGCATGGACTGGGATCCCACATTATTCTGCCCTGTATGCAATGTCCTGTACTGTGCTTGGGACATGTACATCAATATATGATAGACCCTCGTAATCATTGTGGCATTCCATGCAATCCTGCTATGCTAGTTTCCTCTATTGTAATGTACTTCACTGTCCATGTTGCTTTACATGGTTTCCTGGCCAAAACACTGTTACCAGCCACAAAACCATGCTTGTTTACATTTAAAAGTGTTGTGTGGCATGAATATGTAATTAGCGCTGCTGCTCACTGTGCAAAAATTTAAGTTCTATGTGGGCTTTGTGCAAAGCCTACACAGAGTTTATTGAATTCCAGGGATTATCCTGACTTTCTGAGTTAGAAGGATAAAGCCATAACTCTGGCGCAGGTGTATTGAATTGGATTAACAGCCTGGGGGTGGAGGGGTGTCAATGGCTACTGTTGGCGCAACCATCCATAAATTCCAGTTGACTTATAACCACCATGCAAGTATAAGCATCCACAAGATTAAAAGCAGCCAGAACTGGATACATGAATTTGATGTTGCTTAGCCCAGTAACTGAAGCCTTCATAAGTGTAGGTGTACAGGCATTCCCTCTTTACTGAGTTCCTTAGGCTATTAGTTCAGATGGTCTGGGAAAGGGTTTGGCTGCAAAAAGGCTGATGGCTCATGAAGAGACACTGCACAAACAGCCTTTATACTTGCTTATATTAAGACTCCCTTAGGCCAACACTCAAAACAGTAAGTGGCAGCATATCCCAAAGAATGAACATATAGACTAAGACTCATTGGAGGGTGATTGATGACCATCCAAAAAAAACCTTTACAATTTGAAAACTAATTAAAAAAATAATAATCAAGTCTTGCAAAAATAAAATTAAGTATTGCATACATGTCTCATGTTAAACAGACAAAACTTTTTTATTACTAACATTACTCTTGAAAATGTAAATTGTACTAATAAGTGATGAGGATAAACACTGTACAATATTTTCACAAAATCATGTCAGATTCACCATTATGATGAAACGGCAGCATTCATGGGCAAGTACTTAATTTGATATCTGATTCTCTACTTGATTTTGTTCTTATCTGACTGAATCACAGAATTCAGCTTTTATTTATAAATGTGACGTCCATCTGACTCTTACTAATACCTACAGCTAATAAAACAAATAATCTGGGTTAGTATTTAGCAAAAAGGTGTAGTGGTGTAACTTTCCAACACATTGAATTAATCTAGCAGTAGTTTGCCTCTACAAGTTAGTCCCCAAAACTTCCTACATCTCAATTACGAAAACCAGACAAATTACTAGAAAACTAAATCTGCATGATGCATATAACATTTCTAACTAAAATCTCTGCTATTAAACACAAACTTGCTTACCATCACAACCAAATTTGCTTCCGTTAGTGGACAGATGAGAGATGGCCCTAGTTGTGAATCCCGGTGGGCAGGTACAGCTATAACTTCCTATTGCATTGTTACAGATGGAGTGATCACCACAGATATCCTTTTCCCGCTGGCACTCATCAATATCTGCATTTCACACAACAAATAATCATATTAATTATATAGAAATATATGTCACTAGTACACCTCTCAAACACACGATGACTTGCAATTTTCTCACTAATCAGCATTAAAAATGGACAATAACTGCATTACTGACTCCTTCATGTGAAGAACTTGTTTGCGTTAAAGTATGACTAAGAAGCATTCCCTTACTTTAAAGCTATAAACAAGTATATCTAATTTTATTTCTAGAGAATTTGTTTTCTGGATAATATCACAGATAGTCTTAAAACTAAACCCTGTGATACAATAAAATCCTAACTACTCATTCTAACTGTCCAGTGCAGGTCATTCAATGAGTGCAATGATAAGAAAACATAATCTAAAGACAAGTATGGCAGCAATGAGACAGATCAAATACTAGTGCGATCAGAGCTGAACACACTAGTAATCTCCTTAAAGTCCCTTGCATCGAGTTTGCAAAGGCATGCTCTATATAAACACATGCACACTTTTGGCACCCATGTCCTCCCCCATCACACACACACACACACACACACACACACACACACACACACACACACACACACACACACACACACACACACACACACACACACACACACACACACACACACACACACACACACACACACACACACACACACACACACACACACACACACACACACACACACCCCTATTCATACACACATTCATTCTTACAGTCATGCTCCTAAAGACATGCACGCACACATATTTACACATATACACACACTAACAAAACTTCCACTCCCATATCTTCTCTCAACTTACCTGCACCACAAATACTTCCATAGGATTGACTGGCTGACTGTGATGTCACCACCATCAATTTTTTCTTCTAGAAAACAATTTTTTCCTGAGCAGATTGAAAGCCACATACATTTCCAGCAATACACATGACTGATTAGTAATAGCCAATCCCCATGGCTGACACTACCATGCAGCTTTAACAGAGTGACCACTGTCATCACAGAGGCACCTATGAGGGGATGAACTCAATGTTAGAGCACTCTGTGAATTGGAAAGACTTAACCCAAGGTGTAAACCTTCCAAGTTAAGGCTTCTGCATGTAAATAATTGTGACCTGGATTCTGATCATAATCAAGTTGTTATACAGTGAAGATATGGATGCCAAGAAATTCACAACAAGAACAGAGTGAAGTGCAGATCAAGAATGGAATATTCACCTCCAAGTTGAGTACTTAGAATAACTGCTTTGTGAAAAGAAAGGACAGATCATATTTATGTGTATATGACATAGCACTGTAGTTCCTCCAATATACTACTAGACACAGAAAAGAGTGTAGGAGTGAAAATGCATTACAGCTTTGAAAGCTGTAGAAAACTTAGTGCTGCTGCACAGACAGCCAGTGTCAGAATCTAAATGACAATGGCTTTGAAAGCTGTTAGATGCTTCACTCTGCCACACTTTTGTTATTGTATTTGTGTTCTTTATGTGACAACATGATGTGTTTCCATGGTTATAATACTGCCAGTAAAAACATAATAAAAACTTCAGTGAAGCTAGAACTTCCACTGAGTGACCTCCTGAATCTCTTGTATCTGATGCACATGGGATATATGCAAATGATCCTTATGAACATCAGGTGTTTCAGCTAATTGTCAAGTGTGAATGCCCATGACTTGTTTCATCGTTTTACTGGACAATTTCAGGCCAATAAAGCCAAATCCCACTAGCTGTGGATATGCATATTTCAGCATTGTTATGACATCGTTAGCACAGCACAAGCAGAGTGGTTGACTAAGCATTTATTTGCATATATCCCTTGTGCCTCTGATACAAGAAGTTTGGGAGTTCACTCAGTGGAAGTTCTAGCTTCACTGGAGTTTTGATTTTGTTTTTCTGATTGTCTTTTCAGTGAACTTCTCACTCATTCTTTTAGTTTGTTGTTTGAGATATTTTTGCATTGACCCTAATGATAATGGGCATCAACTGGGTATAACAGCTCAGTGTTTCTAATGCTTAGTTAAACTCTCTGCTTGTGCTGTGGCGATGAGGTTATAACAAGGCTGAAATATGCAGATCCACAACCATTGGGGTTTGGCTTCATTGGCATAAAACTGTCCAATAAAATGATGAAACAAGTTATGGTCATTCATACTTGCCAATTAGCTGAAACACCTGATGTTCATAAAGATCATTTGCATATATCCCATGTGCCTCTGATACAAGAAGTTTGGGAGGTCACTCAGTGGAAGTTCCAGCTTCTCTGGAGTTTTCATTCTGTTTTTACTGATTGTTTTTTCAGTGACATTTTCACTCATTGTTTTATTTGGTTATAATACTGCAAAAATTCTATGGACACTGTTGTACGTTGTCTGCTGTTAGGGCTCTAGCAAGGGACTAGAGCTTAACAGTACCGTGAGATGCTTACAAAATGTAGGTTAAGCACTGTTGTTATGTCAGAAATGTGTTTAATAACATTGTAATTTTTATGAATATGGAGTATAATCACAGTTATATAAGTACTACAAGACATTTAAGGCTGTTAACTGGGCAGTGAAATATCATTGTAAACTCAGTCGTGTTTTGTTAAATGTAATACACTGCACTATTTCCATCTGGATTTGCATACTGTAGTGATATTTAAATTTTAGGTTTTTGCCTATATCAACAGAAGTCAGAATAGTAAATTACTTTATTTAATTTACTGTAACAAATTAATATATACTGAAACATCAGATATCATAACAATTGACCACAAAACCCTTTGAAAATCAACTATGCTTGCAGACTTGCCTTAATTAATCAGCAGTCATTCTAAAATACATACACACTGCAATTAACAAATGACATGCACACAATTTGACATCATGTATACTCAGACCGTCACACACACACCCACACACAAACAAATAAGTGCAAGCTTGCGCCAGTGCATATGCACACACACACACTCACACACACACACACACACACACACACACACACACACACACACACACACACACACACACACACACACACACACGCAGATATACAACAACTATCTAATACATGTCCACACTAAAGCAACATGTTTTGCTGGTGGGGAAACCAAGGTTTCTCTGATCACTAACTGGGTTGTGCTCTTAGATGCCTACAACTTTAAATATACTAACTCCAGCATTAGATGGCAACAAGGAAAGGAGAAATTTTTAGTTCATTCTGATCTGTAAAAAGTTGAGCTATGCTTTCAGTCAACTGGGACACAGATCAACAAATGAAATTAGCAGAATGGCACCCATACACATACACACACACACACACACACACACACACACACACACACACACACACACACACACACACACACACACACACACACACACACACACACACACACACACACACACACACACACACATGCATAAGCACACATACTCATATACCCACACAAATAACTGCATGTACTGCCTTTATCAGGTACCGTTATAATAAAAAACAAACATGAGTGAGGGCTTGGAGACAAGAAAGGTCTGAGATTTTAACATATGAATATGCAAAACACCAGTGCCTGGTACAGGGAAATAACATCTTCAGTTTGTGACTACCTTTGACTGCAACATAAATGAGATGAATGACATTTATAGGTTTTGGCCCAATGTAACAGCAGATATTTTATTTTTTACTACAGCAGTACCTGATAAATGCAACTTTTTACAGGAATGGGAAGAACATTGGACAGTACCTTTGTAGGTATAAAATCCATTCAGATACAAATCCAGTCAGCAGTTTAATGACACTAAGTAATTAAGATGTTTCCCATGGGGAATTTGTAACTTTTGTACTTGTGTTTGAAACAAAACATTTATATCAAAAAATATGTACAACATAATTGAAAAAAGGAAATAGATTACTTATAACATATTTGTGCAGTGCATTTTGTGTAGGTGATACAACTTGTCTTTTCAATGAATCTCATTACATTTAAGTGATTTGATGTAGTTACATTATCTTAGTGCTCTAATTAGGCATGAACAGTAGCTGTCAGTGGCTATAGTTAGTTTGGTGGATATTGATAATTATTTTCGGTCTGTATCATATAGTCAAAGCTTTAGGTCAGTGGTGCACAAGATCTGGCCTCAGTGCCAAATCTGGCCCACGATGCAATACCATCCGGCCACCAGAGAGTCAAAAAATTTTTTTAAAAAAAGTAAACAAATGCTATGCCTTACTCCAGTCACACAAACTTTCTAGCACGTGCTTACTTACCTAATTGACTGCAGTTGCGCACACTTCTAATTTTAGCTGTCGAAGTAACTATTCTTTGTTGTTTATAACTTGCAGTCTGTAAACAGTAGTAACTTTCTGCAAGAGTTTTTAATACATCATGGCTGCAAGCCAGAATAAAGTTAAATGCAAAGTTGATGTAGAAAACAGGCAATTTCTTGACTGCTGTCTTAAGTAAAATGCCAGTCACCTGTAGCTATTGTCAACTTGTAACAACTTACTATGTTTTGAAGTGGCCTGCAGATGCATTAAGAATTTGTGTAGTGGCCCTCCCCACAAAAAGGCTGTGCACCACTGCTTTTGGTAATCAAATACCTAAAGTTTGACACTTAAACAGCGAAAGCTGTAAACCACGAATGGCCACTTCCATATTTTCTTAGGGAAAAAAGTTGCTTTGCCATTATCAGGAATCTGCCCTCTTCTCCACTGTGGAGCATGTTGTAAATCTTGCCTGGCTTTTTATATAGGTTTTTCTGTGTAATAAATATTGCTGTCTGCTGATGTCAACATGTGGTCAGTGTTCCTGCAATAAATGTTTTCCATTTATATGCCCTCATCTACAATACATTACAATGTTTCACCTGTCATCTTTCCCTTTATTCATTCTTGCAATCCAGCTGTATGTCCCTATTCAATACACAGACTTCCCCTGAATCTTTACTTTAAATAGCAACCCATGTACCCATACAGATCATTTAAAAAACTGACATAACAAGCATGGACTAGGATTCCAAATAATACTACACTGTACACAATGTCCTATACTTTGCTTGGAACATGTACAGCAATATATGATAGAGCCACGTAATCATTGTGGCATTCCATGCAATCCCGCTAAGCTAGTTTCCTCTATTGTAATGTAGTTCACTGTCCATGTTGCTTTTCATGGTTTCCTGCCTAAAACACTGTTACCAGCCACAAAACCATGCTTGTTTACATTCCAACCTGTTGCGTGGCATGAATATGTAATTAGCGCTGCTCACTGTGCAAAGATGTAAGGTGTATGTCGGCTTTGTGCAAAGCCTACACAGAGTTCACTGATTCAAGGGATTATCTTGACTCACTGACATAGAAGGATAAGGCCATAACTCTGACGCAGGTGTACGGAATCTGATTAACAGTCTGGGGGTGGAGGCGGGTCAATGGTTACTACTGGCTCACCCATCCATAAGGTCCAGTTTACTTATAACCACCTTGCAAGTATAGGCTTCTACAAGATTAAAAACAGCCAGGACTGGATACATGAATTTGATGTTGCTTAGCCCAGTAATTGAAGCCTTCATAAGGGTATGTATACAGGCATTCCCTCTTTACTGAGCTCCTTAGGCTATTAGTTCAGATGTTCTGGGAAAGGGGTTGGCTGCCGAAAGGCTGATGGTTCATGAAGAGACACTGCACAAACAGCCTTTATACTTGCTTACATTATGACTCCCTTAGGACAGCACTCACCTGAGTAAGTAGCCTCATATCACAAAGAGTGAACATATGGGCTGAGACTCATTGGAGTGGGATTGATGACCATCCAAAAAACCTTTACAACGTGAAAACTAAATAAAAAAAGGATAAACAAATCTTGCAAAAATAAAATGTAAGTAATGCATACATGTCTCATGTTAAACAGACACTATTTTTTAAAACAGCATTACTCTATAAAATATAAATTGTACTAATAAGTGATGAGGATAAACACTGTGTAATATTTTCCCAAAATGATGTGGGATTCACCATTATGATGAAAGTGTAGCATTCAAGTACTTAATTTGATATGTGATTCTCTACTTGATTTTGTTCTTATCTGAGTGAATCACAGAATGCAGCTTATATTTATAAATGTGACATCCATCTGACTCTTAATAATACCTGCAGTTAATAAAACAAATAATTCAGGTTAGCATTTAGCAGACAGATGTAGTGTTGTAACTTTCCAACATATTTAATTAATCTAGCAGTAGTTTGCCTCTACAAGTTAGTCCCCAAAACGTCCTACATTTCAATTATGAAAAACAGACATATTACTAGAAAACTATATCTGCATGATGCATATAACATTTCTAACTAAAATCTCTGCTATTAAACACAAACTTGCTTACCATCACAACCAAATTTGCTTCCGTTAGTGGACAGATGAGAGATGGTCCTTGTTTTGAATCCCGGTGGGCAGGTACAGCTATAGCTTCCTATTGCATTGTTACAGATGGAGTGATCACCACAGATATCCTTATCCCGCTGGCACTCATCAATATCTGCATTTCACACAGCAAATAATCATATTAATTATATAGAAATATATGTCACTAGTACAGCTGTCAAACACATGATGACTTGCAATTTTCTCACTAATCAACATTAAAAGTGGACAATAACTGCATCACTGACTCCTTCATGTGAAGAACTTGTTTGCGTTAAAGTATGACTAAGAAGCTTTCCCTTACTTTAAAGCTATAAACAAGTATATCTAATTTTATTTCTAGAGAATTTGTTTTCTGGATAATATCACAGATAGCCTAAAAAATAAACCCTGTGATACAATAAAATCCTCACTATCCATGGTAACTGTACAGTGCAATTATAAGAAAATATAATTGAAAGTCAAGTATGGCAGCAATGTGACAGATCAAATACTAGTGCGATCAGAGCTGACCACACTAGTAATCTCCTTAAAGTCCCATGTAGCGAGTTTGCAAAGGATACTCCACCCATGACCTCACACACACACACACACACACACACACACACACACACACACACACACACACACACACACACACACACACACAGACACAAACACACACACACACACATATTTACACAGATACACACACTAGCAAAACTTCCACTCCCATATCTTCTCTCAACTTACCTACACCCCAAGCACTTCCATAGGAATGATTGGCTGACTGTGGTGTCACAACCATCACTTTTTCTTTCTAGAAAACAATTTTGCCTGAGCAGATTGGAAGCCACATACATTTCCAGGAATGCACATGACTAGTATTAGCCAATCCCCCTGGTTGACACTAGCATGCAGCTTTACCAGAGAGACCACTGTCATCACAGAGGCACCTTTGTGGGGAAGTACTCAATTAGAGCTGTAGTTCCTCCAATATACTACTAGATACAGAAAAAACTGTAGGAGTGCAAAATGCGTTACAGCTTTGAAAGCTGTAAAAAAAACTTAGTGCTGCTGGACAGACAGCCTGTGGCAGAATGTGTCAATGGCTTTGAAAGCTGTTAGATACTTCACTCTGCTACACTTTTGTTATTGTATTTGTGTTCTTTATGTGACAACATGATGTGTTTTCCTGGTTATACTACTGCAAAAATGCTTTGGACACTGTTGTAACTTGTCTGCTGTTAGGGCTCTATAAAGGGACTAGAGCTTAACAATTCCATCAGATGCTTAACAAAATGTAGGTTAAGCCCAGTTCTTATATGAGAAATATGCTTAATAAAGTTGTCATTTTTATGAATATGGAGTATAATCACAGTTATCTAATTACTACCTTACATTTAAGTCTGTTAAATGGGCAGTGGAATATCCTTGTAAACTCAGTCATGTGTTTTTTAAATGTAATACACTGCACTATTTCCATCTGCATTTGCATACTTTAGTGATAGTTAAATCTTAGGTTTTTTGCATATATCTACAGTAGTATGAATAGTAAATTACTTTATGTAATTTACTAAAACATAATGCTAAAAAACTACTAAAAAACTACTAACAAAATGAAAAAGGCAGCAGAGGTACTGAATCAGCCAGAAAATGATTGTTTGTAGAGGACACAGTAGGAGCAAAAGAGTTAGTTAACTACCTAAACAGGACTACTAAAATTCATAAGTTCCTTTAAAGAGGACTCTATTACTTACCTGGATATTTTATTAGAGAAGGACATAAAAAAAAAGTCCTGTTTAGCGAGAATTTTTTGTAAAAAAACCTATTCGAATTCATTACTGCACTTTACCAGCGCCCATCTCCTCCATCAGAAAAGATCTGTGGTAAAGGGTCAACTGGTACGTGCAGCTAGGATGGTCACTGAAGATACAAAGATCCTATAGGAATGCAGTACCTTGAAACATATGTTTCTTAGGAGAGGTTACCCTGAGAGTTTAATTATGGAACTCATGTTGGAAGTACAACAAGAAAGATGGAGGGCTATTAATAAACCGATCTTAGGTTTAGTAAACATTACAGAAGGACTAGAGGAAACTATTAGCATGGATATGGACCCAAGTAATGAAGGGAACACCTATGCTAACTCAATTGTATCATTTACTACCAGTTTCACAACACCATTTAGTACTGATGCTTACCATATCAGGAACATTTTCACTAGGAACTGGAATCTATTTACATTTGACGATACAATATTTAACAAAATAGGAGCTATGCCCTCTGTAATCTTTAAGAAAGGCAGGAACATGAAATCATTATTAGAATCAACTCAACAAGAGACTGTAGGAAAACCAAGTATGTTCAAATGCGAGGCTTGTAACCAGTGTAGACACATGGGGTCTGGAAATACTTTTACAATCCATGGTAAAACATATAAAATCAATGGAAGGTATAATTGCAACTCTAAATCTGTGATTTACCTTGCACAGTCCCAGGTTTGTCCAGCTTACTACACTGGCAAAACTTATAGGAAATTAAAGGAAAGAGTATATGAGCACATACATAGTATAAACAGGGGTAAAAATGAGAATGCCTTGGCTAGGCACTATATTAGTCACCCTGAACAGTCATTCTTATTTAGAGTAATTGACCAAATTTTACCAAATTTAAGAGGAGGCCCTTTTTCACTCATATTAGAAAGACAAGAGATGTCATGGCAAATACGTTTAGATGCAAGTAGGAAGCCATGTTTAAACAAGGGGATTTGTATAGCATGCTTATTAAAATTGAGAAGTCTTAATAGATAAACCCTGGAATTCATGAAGCTCGGTGCAAGGCCGGCGTTAGGCTTGCGCCGACCGTGTGGCGTGAGGATGGCGCAGTAGTGCCAAACACATAGTAATGAAGGTGTGCTGCTGACACAGCCACGTGCACAGGAAAGGAGCACGAGTGCATAGGGCGTGTCAAAGTACAGCACGGAGGCATGGAAATGGCAGCTGTCGATGTGCAACCTAAAATGCTTGCATATAACAAGTTGCAAGATAGTAACCACGTCAGTGTCCCTGGATACTGAAACGTATGCAAAGCATGCAAGAAAGTACCTGTGAACACAAAGTGACGAAGCAAACAGAAATGCACGGTAGGGAATCACGGGTCCCTATCTCGTGAACAAATGACATGGAAGACCATGTGGCCGTAGTCCAACACAGTGTAGATAGCCATACCAAGTGGAAGTGAAACGCATCATATATTAGCGATCCACCAGTAGGTACGTCCAGCCCAATGGTGAGGGTCACCAGCTGACCCATAATGTGAGGGAGGGTACACAGCTGGGCAGATGTGTCCATAACAAAATACACGAGATATCTAGTGACTGTATGTCCAAATTATATCCCACAAGGCATGTAATAGTCACATACAAAAGGTATGTCCGTATTTCACATACCAAATGTGATAGGAAATAGAATAAGCATGTAAACGAAACAGAAGGAGCATGCAAACAGCCACAACAATAAGGACACATGTAGGCTGAAAGGAACAGTATTATCTGTACCGTCGACTAGGATTACCACCTGTCCCACTTTGCGAGCGACAGTCCCTCTTTGGGCAGTTGTGTCCTGACAAAAACCTGTAACAATGGCAAATGTCCTGAGATTATACGACAAAATTATTCCCTATACATTATGTAATAGTTGCATTAAACAGGTTTTCTGTATCTAAATTACATAAATGTTATAAGAAACAGAATAAGCAACTGACCTGCTACAAGAAAATGCTTTTATATAGGCAAGAAGTCTAAGTTCTATCCTGTGTACTGACCATGGGTATGTGTCGGCCTGGAAAATGTGATGTGTGTACCAAAAATGTCCCACTTTGGCCAATTGAAAAGGTGGCAACCCTACCGTCGACTGTGGGTAGGTGTCGTCCACTACAGTCACATATGTGTATGGAATATATCCCATCCTGGACATAGGAAAAGGTGGCATCCTACCAATGAGTACAACAGGCCACTAAAATCCGGAAGTCAGCGGTACAAGCCGAACTTGTCAGGATGTGTCACAGTCGAATGGGTAGTACCCGGGTATACCAAACGTGTAATGAAAGAGAAGTATGGGCGTGTACCTATGTGCGTGAGGTATAGCACGTGGAAAGCAAACATGGCAAGGTAGTCCACACAACCATACAGGTACCAGACACATGCAGGGTATTCAATGTTTTACTCTGGCCGTGTCATGGGCCAACAACCAAAGCACAGATATATGGGGTGTGAGGAATCTGTGTGTGTGGGGTGGATGGGTAATGGTACAATCCTCCAAGACGATACTGTGTCATATGCAGAATAGGTGAACTGGAGGTATAGGAGGGAGCAGCATGTATAAACAGCTGCAATACAACCAGACAGGCCATACTGTAGAACACAATCCCACAAACAAATGAATATTGAAATGTGCGATACAAATGTATAGATATGTCACCGGCACATACCCACAGATTGGTCCTGATGGAACTGGCTATAACAAATGCAACACACCTGGATGGAACTGGCCATAACAAATGCAACACACCTGGATGCATAATGGACTATCCAGCATCCCCTCCACATCACACAACCCGCTCCCGTACTTGAACGTCCACCAAATCCAGCCGTACTTGGCCTACTGGTGTGGTGCAGCCACAGCTACACATAGTGACCACTACGCATATGTAGTAGGTAGTGTCACCCAAGGCGGTTGTAGGATTGCACGCGACCTCAGCACATTTTTGTAACTCCAAAACAATGTTCGGTATACCTCTTGTTGTGGATCGGTACAATTTTTGGATATCCCTCATGGGATACGTAACCTGTGTAAACATTAGAACGGAAGACACGAAGTCCAGTCCTGTAGATATCTGGACAGAAGTTGGAATGTGCATTAGAGGTGTACAACACTGTCCAGCCCTAAGTGGTCATGCATAACCTACTACCCAGGATCAAACACTTGCCCGTGACGCACGTGTCCCGACACGAATAAGCGGAAATATATTGCACACATTCTCATAGTGGCAAATGGTATAAGGGTGATGAAGGCACTGACGTAAACAGGATAACCCTGATCTACTGTGTGAGGGACACTTAATGTGTGTGTAGGTGTGACTGACCATACCTGTCAACCTCTGAGAGCAAGATATCTGGACAAAGCTGTGAATAAAAGTATACCTGTCAACCTCTGAGAGCAAGATATCTGGACAAAGCCGTGAATAAAAGTGGGACAAAGGCCAAAAAGTATGGACAATTTGTAAAGAAACTGAGAAAGTTGATAGAATAACAGTTTGTACATTGGCATTAATTTCATGAAGAGTATGAAGTCTGAAACTCAACTGTCTGTCATTATGTTCTGACTTCAGTCTTTAATGACTAGCTACTGATTTGCCAGAAAACAACAGTGTATTACAGAGGTCCGTACATATTTACAGTAACAAACCTTCACATTTGTTTACTGTACCACTGCATACCTGTAGTTAATTCATGTCCAAAATAATAATCCTTGTATGAATGCATACAGGAAATAGTCAAATGTGAATGGGAACACCCCTCACCGTGGATTATGTATTGTAACCACCCCCACCCATATTATGTATTGCCAACATAAAAAGCTGCTGACAGGTGCCAAAAGACCTGTGCCTGTAAACACAGGTAAACCTCTATAAAATGAGCAAATTCTGTCCATGTGCTTTGTCTGATATTTGAACTCGGTCAGGGCAGTTCCGTTCACCAGGCGGACAAGCCTAAGCCCAGATCACCACAGGAACACCCTGACAATCAAAGACTTGTATGTGCCAGGACTATAAGCCTTGGAGTTCTGCATATCCTTGGAGTGATTAAATATGCAGCTTGGGTCCAGAGCAACAGGGAATAGGAAATGTATAATATGTAGTACCGCATTTTTCCCAGCAGGAGAATGGATGCCTGTGTTGTAAGTGAAGCGGTGAGGTGTATGTTAATGTAACTATGTACTATGGGTACGCATATGAATGAGTCAGAACACCAATAGTATAGTGGTTATAGCATCCGGCCAACATGAATGCAGTCCCGGGTCAACTACGACTACAGCACATATGAGTTAATGAATGCGTGTGTGCTGTAAAGATATTTAAATATGTAAAGGTGAACGTGTGTTTCGCATATGTCCGTTAACCGAATTACAGATATTGTACTGGTACAGCCACAATTAAGAAAGCTCATGTAAGCACAAAGACTTAGTAAACATATGTAACCCACAATAAGGATATGCAAGTGCGCCTGCGCGTGTGTAATCCGCTCACAGCATAGCAAATGAATGCTGTTTTCTACACGTTTATTTATATAACTATATATGGAGATATATATTTGTGTATAGATATATATCCACAGACTTAAACTAAATAAATATATGAAATAAAGAATGTACAGACATATATATATATATATATATATATATATATATATATATATATATACACACACACACACACACACACACACACACACACACACACACACACACACACACACACACACACACGCACACACACAATTACATTAATCAATATATACATAACAAACATAGAAACATTTGTCCTTGTAGATATAACACATGTACATAAATAGGTTACGTCATAGCTATTATGGATAGACATACAGACATGCAAGAAAGGTAAATACACTGCTGCTTTCCAAACCATTGCCCGGAAAGTACCAGTGTGCCAAATCTGCAAGTTCTACTCTTTAAACATGGATATAGGTGTCCTTTGCAGGACTCCAAAAAGTGGTTGTCTACAGGCAATGGCCAGTAATTATTGACATAAAGGAAGTCACATCCGCAGCTACAATATAGCTGTACATGCAACAGTAGCTTGTGCAAGGGTAATAACACATGGGTTGACAGAATGTATGACATATGTCCCGATACGCGGAGAGTGGATAGTGCTTAGAAGTATCTTCATACTTTATTATCGCTCACATTAAATATGTCTTATGACTACTGTGGAGGGGTGTCAGGTATGGGAATCATGGGTATGCAATAATGGGCCTAGGTTCACAGGTGTTGGTTGGCACAGATTTATTAGGCCCGCCCCATGGGAGTGATTAATATTCCTATGTGGGTATAGCACACGCCTATACCTTCCAAAAATGAAGAACCCATCTACTGGATATTGTGTAAACCACTGGGGGAAGATGTAGGGACTTATATCAGTGTCATGTAAGTGATTATCATGGACATACATGCGTACGAATAAGATGGTAACCATACCTCTCAACCTTTCAGAATAAGACATCTGGACAAAGGCATATTTAAATAAGTACAAATAGGGACTATGTTAAATATTCCTCTAACAAAGTTAGAACATTGATAGAATAATGGATAATTCATTAGTATGAATGTTTTGAGGGTTATTAGTTGTAAACTTCTAATGTCTGTCATTATTATCTAACCTCACAGTCTTTAATGACCTGCCACTAATTTACCAGAAAGGCAAAATAATAACAAAAAAGGAACAACATTATAAGTCTAAGTTCGGGACATTTACCCAAAATGTGTACAGTTGAGAGCTATGAAGGTAACCCGGTCCTAAATAAATGTACAGAACTAGTGATATCAGGTGGACAGGTGTGAAGAAAGACGGGATAACAAATGACAAAACATGTATAAGTCAAAAGCATGTACCTCGATAAATGTGAATGAATACTTATGCCCTGTGATAATCAATGTGGAAGGTTAATAGTGTCCCTCAGGGTGTTATGCAGTGTCCCCGATACAGTGTTCAGTCTCCCACACTCGCATGTGAGTTCTGCCACTGACGGAAAGTGCAAATACCGGCGAACACATAAGGTAGATGATTGCATAATATGTTTTGATTAGCACCTGTTGGCTTTTGTGAGGAACACAACACTATTGGCGGGTGTGTCCTGCAAAAAGAATGTAATGGCATCTGGCCTGTGATTTCTTCTTGTGTGTAGTGGTGTAATAAAATGATATATCTTGTATCAGAAACAGATACATGTTAAAGGAAACAGTATTATCAACTATACTACTACAAGACAAATCTGAAGATATGAAAAGTGCTGAAGTAGTCAGTTTAGTATTGACCGCAGGTATGTGTTGACATGTCAAATGTCACAGCTGTATATATAGTACCTATAGGGCTGTCACCATTACAAATGATGAAAGTGGGAGCTGCTTTGTAGAAATGTCAGACGTAGCAGGTCAAAACATACCTACAGCCATGCATACTCCACAAATAGACATATTAGCACACAGCAAAGCTTAGGCCAGGGGTCATGGAGCCTTGGCCAGTGTGTACAAGTAGAGGAAGAGTAGAACAAGGCAAGATGTCTGCTGAGCTATTCAGCAATATCCTGTAGGGGCGTGTAAGACAGCCCCTAAACCGAACGTTGCACGGACAATGTTAGGATATGCAAATTACCCCATTTGTAGGTGAAAGCTATGCAAATGATGTAAATCTGCGATACATGAAACAGTAAGCTGTCCGTGCAAGAGTAGAGTTATGTGCAGAAATGTACTCGGATGTTAACCGAGTTACGTTCTGCAAGTAGCTAAATGGAGCAATGTCAGCTGCAAATAAAGGATGAATCCAGTTGAAGAAGCATGCCAATGGCCAAATATAAGGCCAGTGGCATATTTTTCCATTGGAAATTAATAAAACTCTATTTGTCCTCCCCCGATCTCCAGTGTGTAAGCGTAGCGCAGCGGCGCGAAAATGTGCTGCGCTTTTAAAACAAGAGAAATATTTAAAATACACATAGAAAGTGTAATTATCATTAACAGTTAGTTCGCCATGCAGGTGAATGGCAAGCTGAAGACAAGATGGCTACTGAGTACTGGATGATATGTGTGGAAGCGCTCTGTCAGAGATGTAACCAAGCATTAGTAGGCAATCCGATGCAATTGAGGCTGAGGATAGTGAATCACAATTTGTCATGCCATATGGGCCAAGCCACTACAGTGGAAGAGTAGGTTAAGGGGACTATCAGAGTAGAAGATAAGTGACATCATGAGTGTGTATGTATAAAACACTGTAATCCTATCGGAGCAATGTGTCACGTTTTCTGTCAGTTACTCATCAGTGGAAGAGGTGTGTTATGATTTATCCTAGGTACAGTCAGGAAACTGACTGTGTATGCCATGGATATCACTGAAGTTTCTTGCAAACCTGCTGACAGTGTGTTTGCGCCTGTGCGCGCCTGTAAGCCCGAATAAGTATGTGTGTGCACGTGTCAGCCTGTGTGCGCGCGTTGAAGAACGAGTAAGCCAGTGTAAGCATGTTGAAGCCTGTGTAATGTCGTGTAAGCCAGTGTACGCATTTGTAAGCATGTATAAATCTGTACTACACACATCACAGACGTACTGCACACTCTGAAACACATGCTGCCAATACTACACACGTCAGTCAAATGGCACATGGATGGATAATAAATCTTCAGAATCAACAGTGCTGTAAACTATACTGCATTGATGGTCATAGCTGCAATACATCATGCCTTCTTACATACACCTAGAAGGATATCACACTTTGTGTTAACAACATTTTAACATTAATACAGTGCTATAAAGCCACCCTGAGCATCAGCACCATGTTAGTCTGTTCCTGCATCTATGTTACACATTACAGGTGGTGGCACAGGTGTCATCATATGCACAGAGTATGGTGTTTCTTTTCCAGAGCCTGTCATTGAGCCATCCAATCAACATGTAAGTATGTGTGTGTGTGAGGGACAACAGTGTTTGCATGGCCCAATGTTGATGCAATGTGTGTGTGTATGTGTTAGCCCTAGCTGTTTGTTTCATATGTGTGTGTCTGCATATACACAGTTTCAGCATGTGCATGCATATACAGGAGGTTGTGGGACAGTCACAGACAGTACCTGCCAGACTGTACAGATCGCCATTACTGGCCATGGACACCCCTGTATGCCTTTAACAATATTCCAGTCCTGCACCTGTCAATGTATACACATACATTTTTGGGATCTGTATCACAACCTGTGGGTAAACGGGAGTCAGTAATGTTAACCTGATTTGCATAGTAGTGTCAGGTAATACATAGTTATATGATCCATACTCATCCTCCAAAGTAATAACCACTGCTGACTGTTGCTGAGATGTGCACATGACCGTTTAAAGGTGCTGTACTATCATTGTTGTCAATGTCCCCTGTAATACCCAGCAACAGAATAACTGGTCACTACACAACTATAACCCAGGATCATTACAGCACACAGTATGTGCACTATCACAGAGCCATAGCAGATTTACATACATCAAAGGTGTTCACATACAAATAATGCATCACATTCAATAGTGCTAATATCCACATACATATCAATATCTATCTACATTACATATATATAAATAGATATATACACACACACACACTTGGCAGGGTTGGGATCAGAACACAGACCTAACTACCTTATCACACTACAGTATTACTCATGTACAGAATGCGCTACCGTGATTACTAGATCACAGCATTCACACAGGCATACGTCTAGCTTGCTGGCATCAGCATCATAGGCAAAGACACCGCACGGATTCTATGGAGAGTGAATAGTGTAAAAGCAATGTACTGTTGTCATGCAGCGGGAAACTCTCACACACACATACACACGTGGCAGGATTGGGATAAGAACACAGACCTAACTACCTTATCACGCTACAGCAATACGCATTTACAGAATGCGCTACCGGGATTACTGAACACAGCACTCCCAGAGGCATACTTCTAGGTGGGTGACATCATCCGCAAAGGCAAAGACACCGATAGGGAATGTATGTGGTGTAAGGCATCTAAAAGCATTACCGTGTCCCCAGGCAGCTGGAAACACACACACACACACACACACACACACACACACACACACACACACACACACACTTGGCAGGGCCGGGAGTCGAACATACACCTAACTACCTTATCACACTACAGCAATACGCATTTACAGAACGCGCTACCGAGATTACTGAACACAGCACTCCCAGAGGCATACTTCTAGTTGGGTGACATCATCCGCAAAGGCAAAGACACCAATAGGGAATGTATGTGGTGTGAGGCATCTAAAAGCATTACTGTGTACCCAGGCAGCTGGAAACACACACACACACACACACACACACACACACACACACACACACACACACACACACACACACACACACACACACTTGGCAGGGCTGGGAGTCAAACATACACCTAACTACCTTATCACACTACAGCATTACGCATTTACAGAATGCACTACCAAGATTACTGAACACAGCACTCCCAGAGGCATACTTCTAGGTGGGTAACATCATCCGCAAAAGCAAAGACTCCGATAGGGAATGTACATGGTGTGAGGCATCTAAAAGTATTACTGTGTCCCCAGGCAGCTGGAAACACACACACACACACACACACACACACACACACACACACACACATGGCAGGGCTGGGAGTCAAACATACACCTAATTACCTTATCACACTACAGCATTACGCATTTTCAGAACGCGCTACCGAGATTACTGAACACAGGACTCCCAGAGGCATACTTCTAGGTGGGTGACATCTTCCGCAAAGGCAAGGATGCCGATAGGGAATGCATAGAGAGTGAGCAGTCTGAAAGCATATTACTGTCCCAAGGTAGATGTAGACAAACACACGACAGTGGTGTGATCGGGGCAACTAAACATCTACGGAGCACTACAACAACACTACATAGATACGAGACACGCCACAGACAGTACACCCTGCAAGACAGTCAGCCAGTGTGTTCAATATAGGCATCCATCGTGATGTTGACAATGGACATCTGTTGCCTGGATGTCCACCATCGCTATACAGGATGTCAATGGCCATGCCCATACACAGAGGCACATCACTGACACAAGGTGTCACTGGCCATGCCCACACGCTTAGTATCACATGTCCGTTTGAAATGTACTGCGTGTCCATCTACACAATGGCGTACTGGGCATGGTCACACACTTAGCAGTTGCAAAGGGCCATCTTGCATGCACACAGATTCTAAACACATAAGGGTGCAGTTTGGAATGTACTGTGTGTCTAACTACACAACGGTGTACTGGGCATGCTCACACACTTAGCAGTTGCAAAGGGCCGTCTTGCATGCACACGGATTCTAAACATGTAAGGGCAGAGTTTGGAATGTACTGTGTGTCCAGCTACACAACGGCATACTGGGCATGCTCACACAGCAGTTGCAAAGGGCCATCTTGCATGCACATGGATACTAAACACAGAAGGGCACAGTGTGGTATTACTGTCCCCACGTACATGACGGCCACTCACATGTATTGACCAGTACACACTCAGGAGCCATCACAGATGTCTCAGGTGCAAATCACAGAGGTACACACCGCAGTCTACAATGTAGCCCTCAGACACCACCATGTCATTGGACCAGCAATACATCAACACAACACTGTGTGACGCATGACCAGTGGACTGTACATAGGTGTACAGCAGCTGTGCAGACTACACATGTACCGACAGGGTTCCATCACGTATTATGCATTGCAATGATATCACTGTACATAACCAGGTTGGCTCTACACATAACGTGCATGGACCACACACACAACACATATGTGCATAGCATAGCTTTTGCTGTCCTCCGTGCAGACAAGTGGCTACAGCAATCATACTCATGCAAATGGGAGGTGGGTCCATGGCTGTTGAATGCCAACAGTACATGAGGTAGCAATGTTGACCGAGGACACATTCCCTCTGTACTAGTTACCCATGACACCCATCATACCATACAACAGTCCATGTGTTATGTATGTCAACACACATGTCCACCGATTGCAATGGATACAAACATGGCTACATGACAGGCATGTAGGACCAACACACATGTACAAACTGTAGTGTGCATGCAGCTGCCATGCATGTGCAGTAGCTGATGTAAGTAACTCATCTGTGCTGAACTACAACATGCAGTTGCAATGCAGCCCCATTACTGACACCTGTATATGGTGACATACTGACAGTATGGTAGGATGTACATCAGGTATGGATGGATGTGTGTACGTAAAGTGGTGATCCACTTGTGTAGATGGATGTTCGCCAGGTACGGCTCACAGGTGTGTCACACGCCATCATACCATTACATGTGCAAACAGTATGCTATGTTACTGTTACCTGACGGTGAAGACATAAAACCTACACAGCGGTCAGGTGTTACCGACTGTACATCACTCGACACCTGTAACACTTACATCCTCCCGTGTGCATATAACAGCACAATTGCCGGACATAGCGTTGGTACACATAATGCGGCCAATACTACTGCATGTCTGTCAGATGTATCATCACATAGCAGGTGTATCATTCACAGTACTGCCATGTGTGTTTGTATGTGTGACCATATATGCCACATATGGTGGGGAATACATCCCAATTGTGACACACCCCTGTACACTGTTGTAGACATCTGTACATACTGCAGTGTGGAAAGCATGATGTAGGCAGGTGTGGTGTGTGTATCACACACATCAGCTATCCATATGTGTATGACAGTTGTGGTCTCCACAGTGTGTGTTTGTGTGTGTATGTATGTATGTATGACTGTCTGGTGCATGGAGTGTGGGTGTATGCTACCATATGGAAAACACAGGATCCCAACCCCTCATGGTGATGCAGTCAACTACCCTGTTGATGCCATCGGTCTCAGCCATACTGGCTACCTGTACATGTCCCTTCTCTGTGTCACGCCGTGTGGGTGCACAGTACTGTGAGGGTGATGACCACATAGGCAAGTATCCTCACCTCAACACTATGGGGTGTGCGTTATAGTGTTGTTGACCCCGTGAGTGTGGGCATGTTCCTGTACTGTGACAGGGTATTACTGCTACACTGTGAGGCCTCATGCTATCAAGTGGCCCCTAACATTATCATTGTCCAGACCACTGTGTACAACCCCTGCACCATGTCAACATACCTGTGATATGACCTGGTATGGATGTCACGTCTCTAGCCACTGTAGCCTATTAGACTGCACACAGGCTGCTGGATCAGTATATGTGTGGACATCTGTGGTATGTTAGACTTTCCAGCTGTCCAGTTGAGGCTACGTATAGCATGCTGAGATTGCCATATGTGCCTGCGAGTACTCCACAGTTACACATGGGAGATTGCAAACACTGCTACCTGTAGACACATGCAAGTAGAACATAAGGAGGGAACCTGGGCATCATTACCAACATGCTGTTACTGTTGTTACCGAGACACATACTGTGAACATATAACAATGCATGCTACACCTGTACTACATGGTTGTGCACATATAACAATGCATGCTACACCTGTACTACATGGTTTGTCTGGTGCGTGTCAATAGTACACAACCAATGTAATATACACATCTGTCACCATTCTTACACAACTAACGTAATATACACTTCCCTCACTAGTCGTACACAACTAATGTAATATACACATCTCACTATTCTGTTCACCCTGTGCATAAGACCATTTGAGCATGTCCCTGCACCGATGGTGTGGATGACAGGGATGCGGCACAGGCTTCATCATATGTACAGGGTGATAATGTGTGCCAGGAGCATAGGCTGCACCAATGGGTGACATCATGTGTGTGGGTAAGGGCCGGTGATATGATTGGACATGTCTGTTCAGTATGCATGTGGGTGTTGTGGTGCCCTACAGATTTGTTTGCTGTGTGCGTGTATGTGTGCACGCAGTTCTGCCTTTTGTGAGGCCTACACAGGGGTATTATTGACAGCTCCAGATTGTACAGACCAGGTTGTACAGCTCACTGTGTCCGGCCATGGCCACATGACCTGTGCCTGCCAGGGGTTGCACGAGCACTAGCAGGCGGAGGTACAGACTGGCTACTGTCAAATGACACAAGTCCACTGAAACTGTGTCCCCACTGGGAACATCCAGGGCCATGTCCACATGGCCTGCTGTGTCCTGGTGTGGACAACGCAGCACCAGTTGCACTTCTACTGCTACCGGCACTATGGGAGCGGGCATGTGAAGTGGCACACTCACGTCAACCTGCACAAGGTGGTGTAGCTGGCCTATGTCCACGTGGCCTACTCCTCACTCCTACTAGATGTTCCAGCACTGACAGCTCAAGCTTGTGGATTGCCATGCCACAGTCAAGGATTCCGACCATGTCATCCAATCGCCTGTCCAGAACATCAGCAATCTGCTGTTGAGTATTTGCCAATGCCTGGGTGTTGTCATTTAGGGTACGGATAGCAGCCCTCTGCAGCCTCTGCCCTTCTCTGTTCTGCCATTCAGCACGTGCCTGTGCTGCCATTACAGTCTGGAACATGCGTCTGGTGATACCAGCTGCTGCGCTCTGTCCTGCAGGTGCATGTCTGCCAGAAATCCTCCTACGAGCAGCACCGGCCACATGCCTGTGTGGCACATCTGCAGACATTACACTGACACCATGGTGTGGAGATACACCTTCTGTAGCCACCACACATTCCTGTTCCACGCTAACAGATGCTGACTGTCCTTTCTCTATGGCCACTGGTGATGCGGTATGTGTTGGCAGCAGAACTGTGTGTGGGGAAGACGGGGACATAGCTGGGATGGCAACCACTGGCACAGATTCAGCCCCTGACAACCCTGCCTGTACCTCATGCATATGTTCATCACTGCTAGTATCTGTGGGGACACTAACATCAGATGGACCGCAAGAGGGTAACGCACCTACATCACCTGTGAATGCAAAGAAAGACTCTAAATTACAATAGACACAGACACGCACACACACAGACACACACACAGACACACACACACACACACACACACACACACACACACACACACACACACACACACACACACCATGCATGTGATTTGACAGACGACATGCAGCATGCCTGTGATACAGCAGATGGCATGCAGCTCAGACATTAATAGTGTTAGTAAGCATACCCCCTGGGGTGCACAATACAGCAAGCAGGTGTCATATCGGTAGCCATACAGTTCACTCAATCATGGTAGTATGCATGCATCCCTGTGATACACCATGTGCACCAGAACTGGATAACAGTACACATGGCTGATGTGACCTTGACATGTAATCTGCTGATGTGTGAATTAACATGCATACATGTCTGACACAATGGTGTCCTGACATGTACAGTGTTGTAATGGCCATCACATTGCAGTGTTGTCTGTATGCCCTACAGATAGAATGCATGTTTAGCAAATGTGTATGTGCATGGAAGAGTAGTGTGAGCCATCTACATTGCTCTACAGTGTGAAGTACAGACACTGTGCCATTGCATGGATTGTGACCCATGATGCTGAGGTGTGTACACACCAAACCATGCTGTGTCATGTGACAGGTCACTGGAGGACCTACAGATGACACCCCTGCACAACAACTACAGAGTCTTAGCTGCCTGGCAACCATGTCCACACATAGCGGACTTGTCAATTCACCATGTCCAACATGACATTGCTGTACCACACACACGAGGTGCACAGCTAACGGTGATGTCCTACAGCAGCAAGGGAAATGTACAGTATCTGTGGCCTGATGTGGTGTCAATGTCTGTGGAAGCTGTAGAGGTGACTACTGTCATGCTATGACACAGGCGTGATGTTCGACACATCTTATATGGCAGACGTCAGTGACACCTCCACTGGCTGTGCACAGGCTTTTAGGATGTCCAGTGTACCACATCAACTGTATAATCAGTCAACTAAGGCTATAATTGGACCATGTGTGGACAATGTGAAACAGGGTGTATACACATCACATCTACTGTTTGGCTACGTATCTCTGGCCATCCCCCACAGCCATGGGTGCACATTTGTTAGACAAATGTGTGTGACAGCCATCTATCACACATGTCTGTGTTGTCCCATATGACATACACCCATAGATGTCAGATATGTCACCATCCACAGGGCTATGTAGACAACAGGTTGTATGTGGGGTATGGGTTATGGGATAGTGTGACATTATTGCAGCCAATACACTATGTGTCTGGGACATGTCAGATGGCACATCACAATGTGTGCACCCATTGCAGGGGCATATAACATGGTGGTGACTCCTGTGGGCTGCCTATATCACAGCTCACTGTGTGGTACTGTTTGCATACCACAGGTGTTGTTCCAATGTATAGTACATATTCCTCCATTGTAGAACACCTCCACTGTTCTATGCACAGCTGACCACACATGTAGCGATGACAAATACTCTGGTTTCATGTCGGTGTATCATTTAGTTTGTATATATTGCACATGGGTGGCCTGTGTGAATGATGAGTGACGCGACCAGTATATCGTGAATGGAACGAACATCAAGTGTACAAGTGTTAACTGGCCACATGGTGAATAGATCTATGCTTTTACATGCCTGATACTGATGACAGTCTCCCCTGCAATGGACTGATGTCTGTGCGGCACACCAGAGGTACCTGTATAGGGGTGACACAGCAGTATGAACATTATCCATGACTGTATGACAGCCACAGGGTGCACTGTGCATGTTAACACATTCGCCTGTACAATAGCATATGGTATGCACATGTGTGCATACACAGGGTAGCATACTGTAGTATGCAGCATGTGTGTCCACATACCATGCTTATGTTGTTACATTACATAATGTACAGTGACACATGCACATAAATGGGATATAGTAGCCATATGTGCAGTACTAACTTACCAGGAAACTCCAGGCTCATTGGTTGGGAGACACCCACCTCCACGATGGCAGGTAATGTTTGTGGATGCTGTTCTGAGGGTGTCCCCAGACTGGCCAGTAACTCCTCAGTGTGTGTGAGTGGGGGCTGGGCTGGTGGCCCACCACCTGTTCCACCTTGTTCCCTGCTGATTGCAGTGCCTCTCTGTTTTGCATGTCGTATCAGGTCCGTGCAGTGTCTGCGCACCTACTGGTAGGTGCAGTTATGGCCACCCACATCATTCACCCTCCTGCGAAGATTCTGCCACAGGTCATCACGCTGCTGCGCATGCTGTGGCACATGGATGAACAACACCTCGTAGTTCTCATGGACGTACGGGATGAGGACATCATCCTCCTGGTGGCTGTACGCTGGAAGGCGTGTACGAGGCATTATCTGTAAGACATAATGATGGTGACAGGTCACAGTTTCAGAGATGCACAGAGATACTGCTGCACATACATTTCTATGACATCTAGTACATCTGCACAGTTATCTTTGCAAATCATCATGACACTAACATGACTGACGTGTTTGTGTCACACACATGTAACACCCGTTATGCATTGGATATCATCACCATATATGTGTGTCACCTCATTACAGTGTTCATACTCCATGTGAATGCTGTCTTGATGTGGGCATGTCTGTTTGCCTGCACTGGTGTTCTTACCTATCTGCACATGCCTGGATGTGTTCACGGTAATGCTGTTGACCTTGATGCTGTGTATATGTCACATATCAACACAGACACAGCCTTAATGGACTTGAGCAGTGACAATGCACACATATGCATGGAAACCTGTACATGCATGTGTTTTGCCATATACATCTACACAGCACTGTACAGATGTTCAACATCCTGCCACGGATCGCCTGTGTTGCACATGTGATAGACATGGGACAATGGCTAGTCGGATGTCATTCGCAGGGATGATTATCAACCATAGCATGTACGGGCAAGGTTTCCTAGCTGTAACTGACAGCCATTATGCCACCACGATGTGCATTAGTGCCACATTACTGATCCAAACAGTTGATACTACATCTATCATGCGGCCATCACACCATGTATGACTGGGATGACATGTGCAGCTTTGATGGACAGGGTTGCATGGTATGGCGGGAGTATGTCACATGTATGGCACAGGGATCTGTCCAGCATGTGGCGATCCAAGTATTAGGACGGTGGCTATGCATGACATATGTCTTTCAGATCAGGATATGGACATGTAACATGTCCATCACCATGGTGCAGCAAATGTCTTTATGCGATGTAGACAGCATGCTGCATAGTGGAGGTGAGGATTGTGAAGGCTGGTATCACCCATCCACGCATGGCCATTACCCCTTAAAGGTGATATGTGATCCAATATTGGTCACACCAGTGCTGTATATGCCTTTCCAATGATTTACTTGCTCATGGATGGCACTCTGTCATGACATGGGCACCTCGTATGACTACCTACGTGGCCTGGAGATGTCACCAAGTCAGGGAGATGTACTGCACAGCACCATCCCTTACACAGTGTCCATAATGTTGACCAAAGCCTAGGTGGTAGTTAATGGATACAGGGATGTTCACCTAGCGGTGACAATGCTGATATCATCCATCAGAATGTTTACATATGTCACACACCTCACCCACACAGCCCATTCTGTATGTTGTTCACAACACTGACACAGCTATTGCTCATAGGTCATGGCCATTCACATCCTTACATACACAGATGCCTAACATTTGTCTGTGTGGTATGGGCTACAATGAGGGTGGAGTACAACACATTAACCCTGTTCTACTGTAGCTGGCACTGGTGTGATATGCACATGTCCCTCTGGCACCTTTTGTAGTTGTGAGTCTGTCAACAGGTCACTGGTAGAACACTCCTGTGACATACAAAGGTACTTGTAATCAAACATCTGTACTGTCTTGTACATCTGTACTGCTAACATCTACAGTGATAATGGTTCATGGACATGCACACCATACTCAGCAGGGGTATAGTGCGGTGCCACCCATTATGACTGTCGTCACCACTTGTGGGTTGATATTATCCAACACCCTATCTGTATTGTATGTTCATGCTAGGCACTTGTTCAGAACTTGTGAGCATGTCATGAGCTAGTGATTACTATAGCACCCATTCCACACCATTTCCCACAGGTACACTGGCTGTCCTAAAATGTCCAGCTTGCTTACAGTACAACAGATGTACACATGTAACTCACATATCCTGTGAGACATGGTTGTATATACAGGCATGTCCAACTGTCACGTACCAGTGCTATTGCCTGTCTATATGATGGATATGTCGTACATGTGGCAATAGAGCAATTATCTCATGTACACATTCAATGCTCGCCTCCCAACATACGACACTACAGCCTGTGGAGGATGCACTTATGCAGCCCTGCTGGGGGTAATGCTGTCACCAACTCTGACTGCACCTGACAGTCATGTTGGGATGTGCAACATTCGCAACACACCCCACACATCACATAGTCTCACATGATCTCCACCACAGGCCACACATATGAGGACAACTTGTGCAGTACCTCTCCATGCTCTGTGTAGGCACCAGAGGCAGCCCCCATCATGGAACACAACATAACCAACTTATAGCCCACAGACTCATGTGTGCCCATCACATACAGCCAATAGGGTGTTATAACATACACAAGACACCAGTCATAGGTGACTCTGTAGGTGGTCACACTGCAGTTCCACACAGCAGGCTACACAAGGCGATAGTCGCTTACATCTTGCTGTCAGGTAACTGGTTCTGCAACATAACCTATGCACCCATGCCACACCTCACCAGGTACGATGTGACTGTCATTCTCCATGTTAGTGTGACTGCCCTGAAATGCCACTTCACAGACTACGTGTGCAGGGACATGCAATAGCTCGTCAGTCTTGTAGCCCTGAAGGTGTGGGCCATGCCCTGGGGAGCATTATGCATTCATCCGGGCCCGATACCACTGTACAATGACTGACTGTGTCACTTCAACAGTTGCGTATGCTTCTGCTGTCATTCCACAGGCATCTGGTATCTGTCCGCTTTGACTGACCTGGTCAAACACAATGCTTTGGCACAGATGACCTGCACCTGTCAGCCCTGGGAGTACAGATCACATGTAAGGCTCTTGCTGCTTCTATACTGCCTGTCTTGCACAGTTTCCAATAACAGTCACCGGCAGAATGGGAACTGTCAAGCAAGACATGGGGTCATGTGACACAATGCTTGCATCTTTCTCTGTGACGCACGCAGGCAAGGCACACTTTATAATGCACCACTCCAATATCTCTGCAGTGACTGGAACCTGCCTCTAGGCTCTGCAGAGCACAGCTGCAATGACAGGTTATAGACAGACCATACCTTTCAGGCACATACCTGGACCAGCACACCCACAGCTGAGGTGTTCACATATCCCACTATGTTGTACACACATCATGGCTAGTTACTTAGCACAATGCATCAGAGGTGCTCCACGTGCAACTAACTGTGTCCAGAACTGCTATACACATTGTTACAAGCTACAGATTCAACAACATACCCCATGGTTACCAGACCTCATTCGTTGGTGTACTGGACAGTAGGGCTCAGACAGCTACTACTGATGTGTACACTACACCACACTTAACTGGGATAGCCACTCATGTACCGACACATTCGTGAGTCATAACCTCCACTCGGCTGGATCAACCCATACACACCACCTCCAAGACCAACATTATCCTTGACATGAACACTACCAACATGTGACTGGTGTTCCACACCTGGGGTTATCCCCTCATTGGTGGATTCTGAACATATGCTAATCACCCTTGTTAGCCACATCCCGGCACCACACCCTTCATGGCATACACAGTACATGAGTACTACAACACCTACTACAGACGTCTTATGACAGTGGTTGTTGACGTCATGACACCCGTGCAGATGGACAATGCACATGCAAATGCTGAAACATACCCCAGTGCACTTCATTAGCATGTACACGACTGCATGGATCATGCTATTCCACACAGAGCCATGATGGTACACACCAGATAATAGATGCCACTCTGGTGGTTAAGTTCCATGGACATAATGTACAACAACAGGTGGAGGCTGTTGCACAGTGGTGTACAATCCCATGGGTGGGGTAGCTCACTGGTCAGCCTTGGTAGGGCCATGGGATCCCTCATCACATACTACAAGACTAGCTACATAAACATTACTGCGACATATTTCGGGGTGTACCACAAGGCATTATGGTGGTATGTCAGTAGTCAATGGCAAAACCCACATCTGCTCTCACATACAACAGTCACTCAGGAACATTACAGACCCAGGTGATGTTGGCAACATGCTGGTGGATGGATTCAATGCTAACATTATACCCTCTCACTCACTACAGGGCCACAATCCATGCAGGAACATTGCGGTGTCCCTGCAGTCACACCTACACAGTACTAATCTGCACTCTATATGTCCTGGGACACTGGCCCCATGTCACCTTCCAAAGTCCCAGGCTGTGGTGTCCACAAACTTCTGAACAACATGTCTCCCCACTAGGCTACCATATTCAGTTATAGCCTTGTATCAGACATTGCGGCCCCTGGATGACACACAGCAACAGTTATCACACTCCACACAGGTGGCGGCACAATGCATGAATGGGGCTATAGTCCTACACACCTGACTGGACTGTTCTGCATGGCTATGGGGCACATCATCATGGATGTCATTCACAGAGACATTGTTTGGCTCCGGTCCTTTGATGCCACCCGGGTTGGACTTGTTAGGGCCAGAGCATGACCCCTACACCTGGTGGACTCCTTTCATACAGTTACCAGGGTAGTTGATGACAGTACGGGGGTCCACACATCCTACATTGTCCTCTCATTGCCTTTCAGCACCGTTCTCCATTCTGGTATTGACAACATACACATCCACCTGCACATTGTACCCTATGTCTCAGAATGTTATGCAACGTGGCTCATGGACAGGACACACACAATGAGGGTAGCATACCATAGTACCTACTGCATTTCAGTTACACTTGGCATACCACAGTCCTCAGTCATAGGGCCCCTCATGTTCAGTGCAAGCTTCCCTGAGGTACAGGCTAGCACAGATGGACTTTCCCTGCCTAGCTTTACAAACCCCTGCATACAAAGCACCATGATTGATCCATCAGCTGATACTGACTCCATCCATATGGGTGTCACTGTGATAGATACCTGATATGAATATCATGGCCTCAAACTGCATGACACAAGGTGCATGAACATCACATTTGCATTACACCATTCACCCACTGACTATCACATAGGTGGTAGTCCCCTACATACATGTCACATTGTACATGTTCGTACTACACACGTATGTCGCACCCACTCCTGTGGTTACCATATTGCCACTGTGGCATGGATATCCCTCTACGTGGCCACACTTATCTGTACTGGGTGTGTAGCTGGTACATAGGCACCCATTGTACCTCTGAACTCAAGACTTCTGCACACATTCAAGGGTACACCACCCCATTTAGGGTGTACCTTACACAACAGCTACAACTTTACATACCACAACATTAACACGCCATGACGTTTATTGAGCTCCAACAGTTAAAGTATGCGGCTGAACTACAGACACCACGTCTGTACGCATTTGCATACTACATACTCAGGGGTGACCTCTGCTGAACAGACAGGGCCCATGTCCACAACAATATTAATGGATATACTCCACATACGCGACATAAGCAAAAGCCACTGTGAGCAACATGCTCATGGATATGTGCATACACGCAACGATGAGTGGGATGTGCTTGAGGGTTACATTCTCAAACCGGACACTCACCATGCTTTGGAACATGAGTCCTATGTACATCACGCAGGGACACTCAATAGCACTGTTCATGTGATACCTCCCTTGGTGGTTGGGAGACACATGTACGCCAGGGATCACTGCAGTGGCTGTAATGTGCAGAGGTGCAGGTAACACATGGCTCTGCTGTTCACAGGACACTACCCTAGAGAGGTGCCACTGGTGTGAACACTGTAATTGTGCTTACACATACACTTGCCAGACTGCATAGTACCCCACTATGAACCTGTGAAGCTATTACATGTCCTTTGTGCATGGTTACTTGGTAGCCCTTCCATTTAGATTAGCTATCATGCTATTACAATGTCCCATGCCTACAAGCCATATGTATCCTGTTATTGTACATGCCAATAGACGATACCTTTGGTATGCATGATATGCCTGTTATGCTGTGTAGAATATCTGACATATCTACTTACAATACTATACATTACACATATTTTACATAGTATCCCATAATGCAAAGCATACTTGCACAGCGGGACCACCTTACACATGTCATTGTCATTATATGCCCATACACATGCCTACTGTGACAGTATATCAACATATACTATCCCCTGCTATGGCACATACTTGTTGGACATACCCTACCACTGACGGCGGGTTGTATGGAATTGTTCTGTTTAAAGCACTCATGTAGCATCCCTTGTGGTGTCTGTGATGTCTACCTTGTGGCCCACTGCTGGACACACAGTTTCTACAAGCGTTAGTATGCTCAGCAAGACATCACTACATAAATATCTTTTCCCACTTCATGCATTGCGGACACTTTTAATTAATGCAAACCAGGCTATACATACAGTAAATAATACAAAACATGTTATACATAAACTTACATACCGAGTGTTCTACATACCTTGTTATCATTCTGGACTTTTATCTCTATCTCTCTCACACTGCTTAAACAGGTATATGGTATGAGCATACGGTTTAAATGTCTGGCAAGTCATCCTCATATACGTCGATACCTGTAACATGTGGTTTCCTGCCACCAATTGGTGTTCCTGAGTGACTAATTACTTGCACATCAGCTGTGCAGCTACTCCATTCGCCAGTTACATGGCAACAGTGGGGTATAATTGAATTCTCCACTTGAGTGTTGCCCATTTGCCCTACCTTAGGGAAGACGGCCTGTATTGTGTTTTGTTGTGTGTAATTGCAACTGCTATGTGTAGAGACAAGTATACTTTGGATTCATGTCTCCCGTGGATTGTGTGTGACAGCTAGAGTATGTGGTACAACATGTGGGTGTACCTGTCATCCCAACCATCTGATAACGGACTATTGCAAACAAAACCTGTAACATCGCCATTTGTTCCATTATACAATGGCTACAGCTTTGCATGGCACCTTTAATTGTGTCTCTCACAAGGTATGTTGATGGTTTTGCAGATGTAATTGACTGACTGGATGTTTATGCTGTTATTACAGTCTGTATTGCTATAGTTACTAGTGTGGGGGATGTCGGTGGGTGTACGTAGCATATACAGGTTTGTGGGGCTTGCATTTCTACATATTCCATATATAAGTATGTGGGCTCCATTCCTAATTAAAGAGCTATCAGTTAGTAGACTTATGTTACGGGATTTTACTTTGGGCCGTTGTTAATTGGTTTCTATATAGTATGCTGGTGAGGTTGATACTTCCATACCTCCAGAATTGCAGCGATATGTAAAGGGATATGTCTAAATGACAGCTATCCTGTGTATTTCTGTCCCAGATATTTGCAGTCATTGTGGTTGTGTTGGTAACAGAACCTCTTTGCCATGGGTTGCCACCTTTTCATATGGCCATTGTTGGACACTTGCGGGACACACAGCAGTGTTTACAGGCTGACACATAGCCACGGTCAGTACACAGGATAGCACATACTTTTATCTTCAATACATACCTATTGTTGTGGGAATTTGGCTACTTATCATATTGCATGTAACATTTATGTTTCTTACATACAGGCATAACTATTTAATGCCACTATTACATAATATATGGGACATATTAATGTCCTACAATCTCGGACATTTGCCCTTTGTAATGTTTTATGTCAGGACACACCTGCCCAGGGAGGGGCTGTCCCTCCTAATGTGGGAGAGGTGATAACCGTATGCCTATGGCTAGCTATACCCACACCTACCGTAATGCTCTACCTCCGAGTTGGCACTAACAGACACACAATGCGGACACACACACACACACACACACACACACACATTACAGTCACATGGAGACGCACATGGCACCCTCAACCCACACGTACACAGACTACGGCACTCACAAATACAGTTGAACACAGTACCTACGTGGACCGCAACACCGGTAGCGGTAACTACATGTCCCTTCATATCTTCATACTATTACTCGCGGTTGTACTGTTCCGGTACTGTGTTCTTTTGTTTTTTCAGCCTCGTGGTTAGGCGTGTCGGTATGTTACATATTCCATAGTTGGCGGTATCCTATTTATTTGTACCTCCATGGTGTTATGAATGCCGTTGGCCTATCTATATATATTTGCAGATATTGTTGAATCTGTATATATCAATATATATCACTCTATCACCTTCTCTATCTGTATTATATATATATATATATATATATATATATATATATATATATATATATATATATATCTGATAGGGAAAGTGACAGGCAAGCTACACCTTTCACTGTGTACTTGTCGGTGTATACTGTTTCCTGGACTCCGCATGTTTGTGTCTGTACCTGTCACATTACACACCTGCCATAGGTTAGGGTTACCAGCTGTCCCACTTTGCGAGGGACAGTCCCTCTTTGGGCAGTTGTGTCCTGCAAACTATTTGTAAACATGGCAAATGTCCTGAGATTTTAGGACATACTTATTTCCTATAGTTTATGTAATAGTTGCATAAAAGAGCTATTCTGTATCTGAACCACCTATATGTTATAGAAACAGAATAAGCAAGTAAACATTACAAGAATAAGCTTTTATCTAGGCAAAACAGTGATGTTCTGATTTTTGTACTAGCCGGGTGTATGTGTCGACCTGCAGACATCTGACGTATCTCCCACAGTGGTCATTTGAAGAGGTGGCAACCCTACCATAGGTACATCTTGGCTAGCAATAGTGTTAGGTGATTCTATACATGATTGCATGTTCTACTCCTGGCAGTGGTTGCTTTACCCTTCAGAGCAGGCACTATTAGTACAGGGGTGAATAATGCTGGTTTCACCTGTTCTGGACATCACTGACCGTGATCTGCACGATATTCAGAGAAATGTATGCCTGTTTCGCTCATATCCTTATAGTCTTATTTAAACATTGCTTACCAGCAGTGGGCAACGCATATTCTGGCTAATGTGTGCTAAACATGATCTGATGACCTGCATCCGACATGCATTATTCATGCCTTCGGGATTACGTTACATCCCTTGCAGGATGTGGGACTGGGAACATGCATGACGGTCACTGCATTTAACACATGGACATCTGTGATTTGTACACGTGTTATGTCATTTTGTATGTGGAGTATACTACGGCTGTTACTCCATACTGCACTCACATGGGTAACTCAGTTAGTTTATATATTGATGAGTCCAGTTAATGGTATGTCCATGTGATGTTTACTGGATGTGCTCCAGCATTGGGTATGTATATCACAGTGAGCCACACACGACACTGTGCTACATCTTCAAACGACCGTAGGTGGGGCATGCTGGGGTGATGAATACCTGTCATGGGTACAACCCATGCCTTGACACCACATCCGTGATTATATTATGTGGAGCCCCTCATTAACGCAGCAGGGACTCTGTGCTGAGTGTGTGCAGAACAGTGCTTACACACATGTGCTCCCACAATTGCCTCTGCTCCACTAAGCGACAGTTGGTTACTCGATGTTGTGGCGACAGTGGACACTGTTTGCCCCATTTGGTGTATGGCCTCTGACAATCGGCCATGTACCTACCGATGTACCTGGGAACCTATACACACAGCACCACCATATGCTGATAGGCGTATGTACTGTTCAGGTGTTGACATTCTGTGTTCCAATAGCTGTTGTGTGTACAATGTTTGAGGGCTGCCTATGTAGGATTTCACACAGTGGGCCACCTATACATTACAATTTATAGGTGGTCGTGTTTGTCTGCCATCCATTTTACTGTATGTGCATGTGGAGAGGTGTGTCAGTCCGTAGGGGCCTACACTATCAGAGTATGTGCTATATGTTCCCTCTTTGCCAAGGTGTAGGCATATTGGGCACACCTCCATCTGCCTACTGGGGCTGGCACAGTGTGCTCATGGTCTGAATCCCTCTGTGCCTGTGATGGCCTTGGCAACTGCGGTGGGCTATGAGGGCCTTCACCATTTTGTCCCTGCTGCAGCTCTTTCTGCAGGATCATATTATGTAGCATGGCACATACTATGACGATGTGAGCACACGTGCCTGGAGAGTACTGCAAGGCTCCACCAGATGTGTCCAAGCACCGGAACCATGATTTCAGAATCCCGAACACACGCTCTATGATGATTCTGGTTTGTGCATGTGCCTCATTATGGCGTTCTTGCATGGGTGTGTGTGCGTGCATTTCTGATGGGAGTCATCATCCACGGCTCCAGTGCATAGCCAGCATCCCCCACAAGGTGGCCATGTGGGATGTCCTCCCTGACAAATACCTGATACAGCTGTGAGGCATGCCAGATATGGGAGTCATGGTAGCTTCCAGGGCTGCCAGCACACACATCCATGATAATGCCCTGGGCATTGCACACGACCTGGCAGTTGATGGAGTGGAGTCCCTTGCGGTTTATGAAGTGCCTACCATGCTCACCGGGTGGTAACTTGATCTGTATGTGAGTACAGTCTATCGCACCCAGTACCTCCAGGAAGTGTGCCACATGGTGGAAGTGACGCATATTGCTGGCCAACTCCTCCTGAGTTCGGGGGAAGTATATATGCTCATTGGCATGTGGTAACATGGCATCCAGGAACTGGTTCAGTACCCTGGATGCTGATGCCTGTGAGATCCCCATTATATCTCCAGTTGGCCTTGGAAAGGTACCTGTGGCTAGTATTCACAAGCTTACACATACCTTCGTGTCCACTGGGATGGGTTCTCCTCTGTTGTTTCTGGTTCTCAGGCATGGCCGGCACAGCTCCACTATTTTCTGTAAGATGTACCTGTCCACCCTGTAATGCTCTACTGTCTCCAGATCATGTAGCCCCTGGTAGGTTACCCTTGGTCTGAACACTCTTATCCTCCTCCGGGCCTGCGGTGGTTGTCGGCATCATCCTCCACAACATCGTCAGTCTTTGACACCTGCTGATGAATCACAGCTATGGCAGCTCCCAACATGTACATTTTAAAAGTTCCCCGTGTGTTTACACCTATGGTGCAGTGTTTGGGAATACACAGGTGTGTGTAGGGTGCTTTCACATTTTATACTATTGTGCTGTGAACACAGATGATGTCATAGGGTGTGTATGTATGATCATAGCTACAGGGTATCTTATGTGTTTTACTACTGGAACTACTATTGTGGTGCCTTTGGTGTTGAATTACATTTGGCTGCCGTGGATTACCTCTTGACCTTCCCTTTACATTTCTGCATATTCCACCTACCATTTTCTGACATGCATCCAGCAGCCTGCTTTCATTTGTACTTTCCTAGACATGGCTTATCTTGTGTAATGTGTGCTATTGCCGGTCTACTTCGGTTTGCTTTGCTCTGCTATGACAGATCTCCTATCTTTGCAATCCAATGCCTCCCCTCCTTTCTTTGCATTCCAATACCTCCCCTATCCTGTTTTGCAGGTTTCTGCGAGCAGACTTGTCAGCTGCCATCGAATGGCCACCGTGAGGTGATTGGTGTTAATTGCTCATTAGTACTCCAATTACCGTACTTCAGCATTTCCTTCTTTTCTTCCCCTGACCTTCCTGTTTGTGCTATTGTTCGTGGCGCGTGCATCCGCTTACCAGGTTTCGGGCATGTTTTCATCCCTGTACACATGCGCTTTCAGGCACCATGTGTGCTCTCAGCTAAACAATTCTATACCTTCCTCCCCACCCTGTCCTGCAGCTTTGCTTAGCAATGGCCAGACCAGATTTGCATTGCTCCAATGTGCTTACTGCTACAATGGCACACCCCTCTCTGATGTCATGTATCTCCTCTGAGCCACTCCTAGTGTTATAGCACTGCGCCGTATGGTACAACCTTCATCCGGCGGGACGTTTGTGATTCAGTATTACCTGCCTCATTTGCATGGCATTGACTACTAATTCATAGTTACCACGCCGAACAATGTCGCAGGCCCTTAGCAACCCTTACACCTTGGTTGTGGTGTTCCATGCCTACCATTGCGTATTATGGTGTAAACCTGATTTGTATTACATTGCGATTTTATGACATTTTTATATCATTTCTTTATGTTCCTGTTTGTGCACACATGCCCTGTGGTTGTACTGTGCGTTACTGTGGACATGACATTAAATGTTGTTTTTTAGGTGTTGTGCATCTTTTCTCATGCTACTGGCTGTGTATTTAGCCATTGGCATATGTTAACTTTGTAATACATGAGTCTGGTCCGCTTCCATAGCTCCAATGTTCTGTTTGGGAAAATGTAAACTGTGTTTTTTGGTTTAAATTTCCATGGGCTTACGCTATGCCTGCATCACTTCATGAATCGCTATCTGCCTTCATTTGCATGGTGCGACACTGCACATGGGGTGATTAGCATACCTATGCCAAGGGCTGCGCAGTTCTGTCCTACCCCAGTAGTGCACGTGGAATTGGATCGTATCTGAATCGCTCGACGGCCATATTTGGCGTTATTCCACCTACACTATGCCTGCGCCTGGTGCAAGCTTCATGAATCCCAGGGAAAATGTCTAATTTTGTATTCAACTTTGAAATTATTTTATAATGGAGCATGGATCTTAGCCTTTAACAAACTATAGGTTAGAACACAATAGGTTGTATTGGAGTCCAATTAATGAGATTGTTTTTCAGGATCCATTTTTACCTTTTACTTTCTACTTTTAACCTTATTATACATTTATATGTATTTTATTGTTTGGAAGTAAAGTATTTAGAAGTTCATAACACTATTGGTAATACTGTAGTAAGACTGATTTTACTTTAAGAAAGTAATTAGCTAATGGAATTATTTATTTTTTAATTGACTGATTACTGATGGGGTTGTTAGTTTGTAGGAGTGACTTTTGTTATTTAAACTATGGTGTCTGTTGTTTGAATTGTCTGAAGAAGTCCAGCCACTTGACCGGACGAAAAGCGCTTCATGTTTATTCGTTGTATAGTATTTATTAAATTTTAATTTATTTATCACTCTTCATTTTCTGGCTGATTCAGTACCTCTGCTGCCTTTTTCAGTTTGTTTGTAGTTTTTTTTTTAGCATTACGTTTTAGTTGTTTTTGTGACATATGGTGGTGGAAGGCTTACTGAATACATCCATGAAACTGGTATCTCAAAATGTAGAGCTATTGCAACCCACTGTGAGCGAAATAGGAAATCTAACAGCTTTAATCTCAGTGATGAACCAGCGACTCATAGACCTGACAGCAAGAGTTGACTGTCTTAGCCATCAGGACCGATAGAGTCAACTTGTACACCAGGCACCTATGAACAGTGTAACAGCCGCTGTAGAAGTAAACATACTGAACGATAAGAGCCATATTGAATCTATTGCTAACGACCAAAGGAATGAAAAAGATTTATGAACAGTTACTATCAATACAAACAACACAAACAGCCTGGACAATGTGAATACAACAATCAGTACTACTTCCTCGGGGCTTATTGGGGTCCCTAATGTAAATGGCTGGATGAAAGAACTACCCACCCTGAACTGACTTGCTGACCAATCTCTGCAGGGACAACCGGCTGAAGTGAATGCATCTTTAGCAACAAATCTTCCTTTATTGGATAAAAAGTTGATAAAAGTTTGGAAACTGCAACTGGAGGTGAGTTACTTCACAGAATGCAACAAAGAGGGGATCGTACTAAAAGGACTGCGTTCTTGGTAATACCCGAACAGGTTAGAACCAGGTTCTGAGTTCCATGGTGAACCTATTGCTATATTCAACAAACAAGGCTTAGAATTGATCACATTAATGTCTAAACACTATCAAAGAATGATTGACACCTTAACAGAGGATATACAGACTTTAGATAATGAAATACAAAATGATGTTGACTTTGGCAGATACCATTATGAATACAAAAGAATTTTTGGATCAATAGATCAACAAATGGCAAGGAAAATTGAGTTAAAAATTAAAAAACTAAATAGAGATTTAGCAGACTACAAAAATGGAGTAGCATTTCCAAAATCACCGCCTCTTCAGCAGAGGGACACTATTGGTCAATCTGCAGTACCTGTTACCAATACGAACATAAACATCAGCCTTAACAGTGGTGATGTGACATCACCAGCTCAAAACACACAGTCTCAGAGTGAGGCGGTTACAAACGAGCAAGCAGGACCATCCTTGTTTAATGGGAACAATGGTATTAGAGAGAATATACAACAATAGGATTTTCACTATGATCAAGGGCAGAACCACCAGTGATGCTACAACACCGGGGGGGGGGGGTCAGAGAAGAACCACAACAAGAACAACAACAAGAGGAAGAGGTAACGGTTCTCCCTCTGATGACACACAATGAGATGAACAATGAGTGTAATGTTTTAACTAACTTGGAGGGAGAGTTCAAAATATACAGTTTTTCTAGTTTTGAAATTAACCCTCTCTTGGTCGAGCTGTTTGTGAAAGGTCTGACATTTGACCTACTTCCTGGTTTGATTTGCCAAAGACAATTATTGACTTAAAAATGTTAATTCAGAAACTGAAACTAACTGTTTTATTAGGTAATAACTCCTTTGAACATAGAAACTTATGTGTTTTGAGTACTTTCAACCCTCCAGTGCAGCCTTTACTAGCAGTGAATGAAAATATGTGTGAAAATGAACTTAAGAATTTAGATAAAAAGATCATCTTGAGTGACAACAGTAACATCAATAGAGAAGAGATTAGCTCTTAATAACCTAAGGTCATTGCCAGTAAGGCTAGTAAAACCTGACAAAGGAGGAGGATTAGTGATTATGGACGTCACAGATTACAAAACCAGAATGGAAAAGGTGTTAAATAGTGATATATACAATAAAGTCAGTATCAATGAAATGAATGTATCTTACAGGATCATTAGATCATTTTTGAAAGGCTTATTAATAGAGGGCTTAATAGACACACCTACTCTTAACTATCTGACTAATCTATCCCCTAGAGTTCTGACAGTGTTTGGAGTCCCCAAGATACGTAAGAACATGTACAACCAACCTACGAGTGCATTGGTGAATGCAAAAATGTCTATTAATTATGCCAGTGCAAAGTTTGTTGACAGTATACTTAAAAAATACATCACAAAAGAAAAACAAATCTGTAAGGTCTCGTGGGCATTTTTAGCAGCTATTAATTCTGTAAATTTTAACCAGAACATCAACTTTTTAACCATAGATGTCACAGATTTGTATTTTTCGATACCACATGATACAGGTATCTAATGGGTTATTGACAGAATGAGATACCATGGGGCTCCAGAAACTGAAGTAAGATTGATAGAAGAACTATTAGACACCATTTTGACTATTAATTTTGTGTTGTTTGAAGGTGAAATCTTCCTACAAGCGGGAATAGCAAAGGGCTCACTCTGTGGAGCAAGTGTAGCTAACTTGGTGATGGCCCATTGGGATCATCAGTATGTGTTTACTGACCACAACTTAATGTCATCCATTTCTCTCTATACGAGATTCTTGGACAACATTTTTATTTTGTTTGTAGGGGACACAATAGCAGCAAATGAGTTAGTTAACTACCTAAACAGGACTACTAATTTTTTAAAATTCAAAAGTTCCTTTAAAGAGGACTCTATTCCTTACCTGAATATTTTATTAGAGAAGGACAGAGAAAAAGTCCTGTTTACCGAGAATTTTTCGTAAAAAAAACTATTCGAATTCATTACTGCACTTTACCAGCGCCCATCCCCTCCATCAGAAAAGATCTGTGGTAAAGGGTCAGCTGGTACATGCAGCTAGGATGATCACTGAAGATACAAAGTTCCTAGAGGAATGCAATACCTTGAAACATATGTTTCTTAGGAGAGGTTACCCTGAGAGTTTAATTATGGAACTTATATTGGAAGTACAACAGAAAAGATGGAGGGGTGTTTATAAACCGATCTGAAGTTTAATAAACATTACAGAAGGACTAGAGGAAACTATTAGCATGGATATGGACCCAAGTAATGAAGGCAACACCTATGCTAACTCAATTGTATCGTTTACTACCAGTTTCACAACACCATTTAGTACTGATGCTTACCATATCAGGAACATTTTGAGTAAGAACTGGAATCTATTTACATTTGATGATACAATATTTAACAAAATAGGAACTCAGCCCTCTGTAATCTTTAAGAAAGGCAGGGACAAGAAATCATTATTAGAATCAACTCAACAAGGGACTGTAAGAATACCAGGTATGTTGAAAGGCGAGGTTTGTAACCAGTGTAGACACATGGGGTCTGGAAATACTTTTACAATCCATGGTAAAATGTATAAAGTCAATGGAAGGTATAATTGCAACTCTAAATCTGTGATTTACCTTGCACAGTCCCAGGTTTGCCCGGCTTACTACATTGACAAAACTGACAGGAAATTAAAGGAAAGAGTATATGAGCACATACATAGTATAAACAGGGGTAAAAATGAGAATGCCTTGGCTAGGCACTATATTAGTCACCCTGAACAGTCATTCTTATTTAGAGTAATTGACCAAATTTTACCAAATTTAAGAGGAGGCCCTTTTTCACCCATATTAGAAAGACAAGAGGTGTTACGGCAAATATGTTTAGATGCCAGTAGGAAGCCATGTTTAAATGAGGTGATTTCTATAGCATGCTTATTAAAATTGAGAAGACTTAGTAGATAAAATGTCTGATTTTGTATTCAACTGTGAAATTATTTTTGTAATGGAATATGGATCTTAGCCATTAACAAACTATAGGTTAGAACATGATGGTTGTACTGGAGTCCAGTTAATGAGATTGTTTGTCAGGATCCATTTTTACCTTTTACTTTCTACTTTTAACCTTATTACACATTTTTATGTATTGTATTGTTTGGAAGTAAAGCCTTTAGAAGTTCATAATACTGTTGGTAATACTGTAGTAAGACTGATTTTACTTTAAGAAAGTAATTAGCTAATTATTTGGCCGGACAAAAAATGCTTCACGTTTATTCGTTGTATAGTATTTATTACATTTTATTTTATCACTCATTGTTTTCTGACTGATTCAGTACCTCCGCTGCCTTTTTCACTTTATGAAATTTTCTGTGATAAGTTAATATATACTGAAACATCAGATATCATAACAATTGACCACACAACCCATTAAACTCAACTATGCTTGCAAAATTGCCTTAATTAATCAGCACTCATTCTAACATGCATGCACACTGCAATTAACAAATGACACATGCACACAATTTGACATGATGCATACTCAAACAATCACATCCATCACCCCCCCCCACACACACACACACACACACACACACACACACACACACACACACACACACACACACAGACAACAACTATCTAATACATGTTCCACACTAAAGCAGCATGTTTTGCTGGTGGGGAAACCCAGTTTTCTCTGATCACAAACTGGGTTGTGCTCTTAGATGCCTACAACTTTAAATATACCAACTCCAGCATTAGATGGCAACAAGGAAAGGACACATTTTCAGTTCCTTCTCATCTGTGATAAGTTGAGCTCTGCATTCAGTCAACTTGGACACAGATCAACAAATGCAATTAGCAGAATGGCACCCACACACACACACACACACACACACACACACACACACACACACACACACACACACACACACACACACACGCTCATATACACATTCATTCATACAGTCATGACTCTAGTCATGCACACACACATATTTACACAGAGAAATACATAGAGGCACCTATGTAGGGAAGAACTGAATGTTAGAGCTCTCTGTGAATTGGGAAGACTTAACCCAAGGTGTAAACCTTTCAAGTTAAAGCTTCTGCATGTAAAATAATTGTGACCTGGATTCTGATCATAATCAAGTTGTTATACATTGAAGATATGGATGCCAAGAAATTCACAACAAGAACAGAGTGAAGTGCAGATCAAGAATGGAATATTCACATCCAAGTTTAGTACTTAGAATAACTGCTTTGTGAAGAGGGAGGCCTGATCATATTTATGTGTATATGACTTGGAGCTGTAGTTCCCCCAATATACTACTACATACAGAAAAAAGTGTAGGAGTGCAAAATGCATTACAGCTTTGAAAGCTCTCAAAAACGTAGTGCTGCTGCACAGAAAGCAAGTGGCAGAATGTGTCATTGGCTTCAAAGTCTTAAATACTTAATTCTGCTACACTTTTGTCGTATTAGTGTTCTTTATGTAACAACATGATGTGTTTTTCTGGTTATACTATTGCAAAATGCTTTGGACACTGTTGTACGTTGTCTGCTGTTAGGGCTCTAGCAAGGGACTAGAGCTTAGCACACATACACAACAATAAATAAATCAAAAACAAATGTAAAACAGCGACCTTCAAGTATAAAACCAATCTTTACTAGCAAATAACCAAAGCGCTTTTCGACAAGCCCAATGCTTGCCTTCTTCAAAGGAAATGACACAACAGGTTACAACAACATTTATATACAGTCACAATTATTCAATTAACTAAATTAATTAATTAAGTATTGAAAATATTTTACAAATTTTTACAAATTTTTAAAAACACTTGGGAGCAGCCTGCATCAACTTACTTTCACTAATAAATAAGTAAACAATACTGTAACCATAGATATTTAAACCTACATAACATAAAAACTAAATTAATATAACTGAGAAATGTGTTATATTAAACCTAAATACAAAAATAAAAAATGAAAAATAAAAATATATATGTATATATACAAAGAATACATATACAATAACAATATCATCTTATAAGATTTTTCAATTTCAAAATACTGGCAATTGAGCAAGTGTCATTTAATCCAGGATGCCTATAAGCGTACAGTCTCACCTGCCAAATCAACTCTGCTTCTTCTAATTTTAATGGTCTAGGACCTCCTCTCTGATCTATAGGAATATGGTCTATCGCCATAAATGTAAAACTATGGTTAGGGTAAACACTAATATGCTTGGCTAGAGCGTTCTCCGTTTTCAACTTTTTGATAGCATATGTATGTTCATATATACGTTCCCTCAGCCTTCTCACAGTTTTACCTATGTAGAAGGCTGGGCATGATTTACATCTAGCCAAGTATATCACGTATGTTGTGTTGCAATTCAATTTGAAAGCTATCTTATGTGTGTAATTGCATATACTAAAGTGTGTCCCTTCCTCTATGTATCTGCAATAATTGCAACTCTGGCATTTGTGCATGCCTGCATTACACACCAGTCCAGAAGATTTTACTTCCAAAATGTTTTTCATATTTTTACCCCTCTTATAAACCACACGGGGTTGATACCCCACTTTTTTGTAAATATCAGGGTACATTTTAAACATTTCCCAATTTTTAAAAATAATATCCTTACATAAACCACTATTCAAATTGAAAGTGGTAATGAATGCACATGTTAAGGAAGACTCATCAACTACCTCAAAGGCTGTCTCACAAGCTGATGGTATATTCTTATCAATAATTGCATCAGGTTGCTCAACAACGTCAGCATTATTAATACCATTTGTACTGTCAATCGCCACTATGTTAGTGCAAGTACTGGTATTCACTGGAATTGTTGTATTTGACCCTTTATGAACTACTCCAGGTAACAAAGGTGTATACACCTTGTCCAGACGTTTATCGGTCACTTCTTGAATCAATTCATCCAATAAACTATCAGGGTAACCCCTTGCAATAAACATATTCCTAAGATTTAAACACTCCTCGCAAAAATCATCATACAAGGTGATCATTCTCGCAGCACATACCAGTTGTCCCTTAACCACAGATCTTTTTTGGGAGAAGGGATGACAACTGGTAAAGTGCAAGAAAGTATTTGAATATGTCTTCTTGCGGTGTATCTTAGAAGTAAAGCAATTATGCTCAAAATCTTTTTGCAACCATACATCTAAATATGCAATACTTTCAGTGGAGAAAGTGTATGTAAATTCCAGAAAATTAGTACTACCATTTAGGTAGTTTACCAACATAGAAGCTTCATTTTCTGTGATGCACGAAAGAATAAATATATCGTCTAAAAAACGCGTATATAATATGATGTTCTCATAATAAGGATTAATGGGCGAAAACACGTAATTAGACTCCCAGTAGGCCATAACCAAGTTCGCCATGCTGCCCCCACATGGCGACCCCATGGCTACGCCTACTTTTTGTTTGAAAAAATCATCACAAAATATGAAGAAATTGTAAGACAACACCAGATCGCCAAGTGTTGTCACCAAATCTATCTCACTATCTGGAGCATTATATTTCTTCATCATCAGGCTAACCCATTCTAAGGCTATGTCTTGGGGTATACTACTATATAGATCCTTAACATCTATTGTGATAAAATTCATATCTGTGTCAAAAGTGACCGCCCTGATAGTTTCCAAATAAGACCATGAGTCCTTACAGATCTGTGCCTCTTTCAAAACGTATTTCTGGAGGATAGAATCAATCAGTTTCGCACATGTATATGTTGGCGTGCCCTTACTGTCCACCAATAACCTCAATGGGGGGTTGTCAATACATTTATGTATTTTAGGAATACCGAAGGCGCATGAAAATTTTGGATAAGATGTAATTAAATAATCATGCGTCTTCAAATCAATTTTGTTCTCAATGAACAAATCCTCAATGGTGTCATTAATCAACTTATAGGCACAATTGACTTCAGATCTAGAACTCAAGTCATACTTGTTAGATTTTAACACTTCATACATCCTGTTCTCATAATCAGCATTCGTAAACACCACTAATCCACCCCCCTTGTCTGGTTTGCAAAACCTTAAATTTTGAGTGCCTAGAAATTCAATGAGATCTCTCTCACATTTGCTTATGTTAGTAGAGCCATAATTATGAACGGTGTTGTTGGCCATGTACCTCAGATCTAGCTCACAACACCTCTCAAACATCTCTAACACAGGGTGTAAAGGGGGATTGAAGGTACTGGGAACATGTAAATGTGATGCCACAGAATCTACATGGTCTCCAAGTAGTATCTTGAAATTCAATTTCCTCACATATAGCTTAACATCTAAAATTGTGTTAACAATATTAATAAATTTAGATGGTACAAAACTAAACCCTTTAGAGAACAATGAAAGCATCTCGTTGTCAAAATGAACGTCACTAAAATTGTACAGGCTAAAATCACCAGAGTCATTTTTGATGATACCAGCAAGAGGCAAAAACTTGTTATTCGGTTGAATAGTAGTGTCCTCCAACATGCTCAGATCAAAACTATTGTACAATGTCCCAGCGTCAAAATAACAACCATTACATAAGTCATTGTCAATAAAAGAATCATCACCAACAGAAACTCCTTCCTTATCGGAAGAATCATGGGTAAACTGACCAGATTTTACTAATTGTTGGCCCACCTCGGTATAAATCTCTGTTGGTATTGACCCTTGTTCTTGGGTCTGGTACCTAAAAAAGAAGAAGAAGAGGTAGAAGCAGGAGGGGCAGGAACTGGAGTGACACGCTGATTCATATTGTTGGAATTACTTCTTGTGTGAAAATTGTTACTACTCCTTAGTCTCTGGCTCCAAGGCGTACTGGTGTGTGCATTGTTAGGATTACGGTCATCAAGCCACTCACCACAACTGTGCATAGCGTCAAACGTACCTGTATTACCAGTTTCATGAAACTCTGATGGTACTGTTTCAACATTATTAACCGAATTAGTGTTAGAACCAAACTGGAACAGTCCGTTTCTCCAAACCTGTCCATTAGGTGGCTTGGGATAAGCCACACCAGTTCTATATGCTTCCGAATCCCTACTCAGTTTTTTTAATTTTTGCTGGTATAACTTAGACATATGGTCGTCAATACTGTCAAAAGTCCGTTCGTATTCGAACCTATATCTATTAAATTGAATATCAGTAGATATTGAATTATTCAACAGTAACATGTGCTGAGATAATTCGTCTATCCAACAATTATAATGCTTAATAAACAAAGACAATAATTCCAAACCCTGATTGTCAAACAATGTAACTAGTTCCAAGTGGAAAGCAGACCCAGCCTCAAGTCCAGTTGGATAAGACGAACGCCTCAACCCTTTAGGTATAATTTTACGTGCCAAACACTCATTGAAGTAAGCCACTTCAAGTTGTAACTTTTTAAGCTTTAAGAGGCAGGCATCGAATACTTTCAATCTACAAGCAATGCTCTCATTACTCGGGTTGTTGCCACTGTTAATCAATGGGTCTTGACTTGTACTAACTGGTACATTGGAATTAACTGTTTCAGATAAGCAAAACAAATTGTTAAGCCAGACTGGTTTAATAATACCAGCACAGTTATTGTTATTACCTTGTTGTTCTGCAAGTAGTGGAGTCGTTAAATAGTGTGGCTGGAAGACAACACGGTCAGTCTGTGGTGGCTGTAATATCTGCGTTGTTTGCTGTAAACGGGGTATCTGCGTTTTATGGGACGGCTGGGCTGGCTGCAATACTTGAGTTGTTTGAAGTCCGTCCGTTTCGCCATCCGCCAATTCCATAGGACACACGTTGGAATTAATAACGACTCCATCACAATTAGATGTACCTTGTAGAGTAGGTTCTTCGTTTGCGTTAGTTAACCCACAAGGACTAGGAGGTTTACTTTGTCGCACATCACGAGTAGGAGCAGGCACGTCAGTTCCTGCTACAGGCTTGTCCCCATCGTAATTACGTAACTGTCCGCCAGAATGAATTAATGAAGTCTGATAGTTATTAGAACATATTGGCCCTCTAGTAAGGTTATTCACATCTTGCCGAAGTTTTGATTGAATTGATTCAACAGTTTTAGTATATGTTTCACGGAACTCACGATTTTCACGATTTTCAGCATCAATCATGTTTAATCTTTGGTGCAGGCTCTCCAACTTCTGATTAATATTATCCAGTATGTTACCGACGACCGGGTGTTTCTCTACATCCAATAAGTCGGCAGTAACAACAGCAGGTATGCTTTGTTTAAAAATAGCCGGAGTATCTTCCGGTACGAAAGAATCAGGTACGCTAGTTTTACGAGATGCCATAATACAACGAAAAACAGAACGGCAAGCAAACTAATAATAAATAAATCAAAAACAAACGTAAAACAGCGACCTTCAAGTATAAAACCAATCTTTACTAGCAAATAACCAAAGCGCTTTTCGACAAGCCCAATGCTTGCCTTCTTCAAAGGAAATGACACAACAGGTTACAACAACATTTATATACAGTCACAATTATTCAATTAACTAAATTAATTAATTAAGTATTGAAAATATTTTACAAATTTTTACAAATTTTTAAAAACACTTGGGAGCAGCCTGCATCAACTTACTTTCACTAATAAATAAGTAAACAATACTGTAACCATAGATATTTAAACCTACATAACATAAAACATGATGTGTTTTTCTGGTTATACTATTGCAAAATGCTTTGGACACTGTTGTACGTTGTCTGCTGTTAGGGCTCTAGCAAGGGACTAGAGCTTAGCACACATACACAACAACTACCTAATACATGTCCGCACAAAAGCAGCATATTTTATTAGTGGGGAACCCAACTTTCTCTCATCACACAGTGAGTTGTGCTCTTAGATGCCTACAACTTTAAATATACCAAATAAAGCATTATATGGCAATAAGGAAAGGACAAATTTTCAGTTCCTTCTGATCTGCGATAAGTTGAGCTCTGCATTCAGTCAACTGGGACACAGATCAACAGAATGGCACACACACACACACACACACACACACACACACACACACACACACACACACACACACACACACACACACACACACGCAATCATATGCACACATACACACACACATATACACACACAAATAACTGCATGTACTGCATTTATCAGGTACCGTTATAAAATAAAACATAAAATATCCTTTCCCTTCCCGCTAAACTTATAACCCCTCCCCTCTATACACCCCCTCTCCTCCGCCACCTCCCTTTTCTTTACTTGCCCACACATCCTGTGACTTACTTCTCTCCTTTCCTCTATTATTATTCTTCCTATATCTCTCCACTCACTTTACCTGTCTCTCCCCTTTCTATACCCTTCAATACCCTTAGGTCTCCTCTTCTATCCTGCAGTCACATATATAATACCTCCTCTAAAACCCATTTCTTGTACCTTTACCCTAAAACTTCTTTTATCTAGTTTCACTTTTAAAAATGGCTCCCCACTCACCTACCATCCTTATACTCTCAGTCTTACTCCTAACCACCCTATTTTCAGCTTACCTTCTTACCTTCTTTGAAAACCCACTTAATATACAGCCAAACTATACAAATAAACACACATCTTCTCTCCACACTTCTCTCACTTCATTCTCAAATGTTAATTCCACGCCTAACTACCTCCTACCTAAATTTCATAGGTACTCCCACCTCAACTATGACATACCCTCAGATAAAAAAATGAAACTGCATATTCTTCTTAAGAGCAGCTTCATATACAAACCAGATAATCCCACCTTACAAGACGGTGACATTCACCCCAACCCTGGCCCCTTACATCCCTCCCCTCATGTATCTAGACCCAACTTCAATAATACCTTCCTTATAGGACATCTTAACATACGTAGTGTAAATAACAAAGTACCCTACCTACATGCCCTCCTTGACACACACTGTTTTGATATTCTCTGCCTTACAGAGACATGGCTAAAGCCAGTCACTAAAGATATTGAAATTATACCACAAGGCTATAATATACTTAGACTTGACCGTTCAAAATGAAAAGGTGGTGGAGTAGCAATTCTATTTAAGAATAACCTCAATATCTCTACCCTTCCTACCTGTCCAACCCAGGATAGTAAAGTAGAAGCCATTATCACTAAACTCCAATTAAATGCTAAAAAATCCCTCTATATCATCTGCATGTATATACCTCCAGGTAACAACATACCCATCTTAGAAGACTTTCTCAATTGGGTCTCTACCAACTACCCCCAAGAAACTATAATTCTTGGTGACTTTAATATAGATTGGAATACAATTAACACTCAAAATCCCTCCTCTCACATAAACCTAAATGGTTTTACCCAAGCCATCACCTCTACTACAAGACTTAATAAGTCCAGTAAGAAAGAGAGTATCCTTGACTGGATACTTACAAACAAAGTTAACATTACTTATAAAGTAGGAACTATGCCAGATGACCTCAGTGACCACTGCTTAACTTACATTATTAGAGAAAAGACAGATTGTCTAAACCCCCCTAATATAAGAAAAATACGCTCTACCATACACTTTAAAATTGACCAATTTCAAAATGAACTCAAATCTTGTAACTGGAACCCCTTAAAATCACTTCCACTTAAAGATGCAGTATTATTCTTTAACTCAACTTTCCTTGCCATTCTTGACAGACATGCTCCAGAACGTACCATTAGAATGAAGGCTAATATAGCCCCATGGCTCTCTCCTGAAACTAAAAAACTAATACTCTCTAGAAATAAGGTCTGGGCCAAATGGAGAAGCCATAGAAACAGCTCTGACTTTCTTTACTTCAGCCAGCTTAGGAATCTTACCAAAAAAGCTATAATCTCTGACAAAAGAAAATACTACTGCATTCTTCAAGAAACCCATCTCAATAAACCTAAACAATTCTGGTCATCAGTCAATAGACTCCTCTCACCAGGAACAACCAAAACTCCCTCCCCCCTTAATGCTGACCCAAACACCCCTCACCTAACCACAAATGCTTTTAACTCTTTTTTTTCCGAAACTATTCAATCTCTTGCTAGACAACTGAACACCAACAACTTCTATCCCTAAGATAATCTAATAGACTCTTCTCACAACTTCACTCTACAACCTATCCCTACCCCTTTCATCTATAAACTTATTTACAAACTGAAACCTTGTACCCCCTCTGCTGACAAACTCCCTTCTCTTTATCTTCAAAAGGCAGCCAAAGAAATTTCAGTCCCAATATCTATACTCATCAATAGGACAATCCAAGAGGTAACTATCCCTGATATCTGGAAAGTCTCTCATATTATCCCTCTACACAAAGGTGGTAACTCTATTGACTACTCCAACTTTAGACCAATTGCTCTTCTCTCACCCTTAGCAAAAATTATGGAGAAATGTATTCATCAGCAACTTGTTCAGTATCTCTCATTACACAACATTATAGCTAATTGTCAACATGGCTTTAGACCCCATCATAGCACAACCACTGCTCTCCTTTCCTTTGTAGATACTATCAATAGTAACCGCAATAATAACCTTCTCTCTTCTGCTCTATTCATTGACCTCTCCAAAGCCTTTGACATGGTCAACCACTCTTCTTTAATTCACATCCTTGAATCCCTCTCATTTGATAACCTTGCCATTAAATGGTTTAGTTCTTATCTGAATAACAGACAGCAAGCTGTTCTTTGGGATAACCACATCTCATCATTATTGCCCATTTCCATCGGAGTCCCTCAGGGCTCTATTCTTGGTCCTCTTCTTTTCTCCCTCTATATAAATGATCTTCACACAGTAATCCCTCAAGATACCTGTATCCAATACGCTGACAACTCTACCATTATTTGCTCAGCATCTTCCTCCTCAGATCTAATCTCACTAACTCAAAATACTTTCACCACAGTTGAAACATGGTTTACTAGACAGTATCTCCTTCTTAATGCTAAAAAAAACAAACTTCTTCTCTTCTCTCCAACCTCTCGGACCTCCCCATTAAACTTCACCATCTTGTCAAACAACGCCACTGTCATCTCCCCTGACTCTACAACTAAACTGCTAGGAATAACCATCGATAATAATCTCACTTTTGATCAACACATCAATAACACCATCAAATCAGTTAACAGAAAAATAGGATCCTTATACCGTATTAAAACTTTTCTAAGCCCAACTACTAGAGCTACTATCGCCCACTCCCATCTCTTATCCACTTTATTTTATGCATCTCCGATCTTTACCAACCTTAAGAAAGCTAACCTAAACAAACTAGCTATTTGCTATAATAACATTGCCCGCTTCGCCACAGGCAACCCCTTCAGAACCCATCACTGTCATAATTTGAAACCTTTAGGCTGGCTAGAACTACAAAACTACCTTGTAATCTCACAACTCACTATTGCCCACAAAATACTGCACCAACCTGAAAACAACCCTATACTCTCTCAACTTTTAATCCCTTACAGCAATCTTACCTCCCTTCGATCCTCTTGTAAACTCTTGGCCAGATCTATAAAGTCCAACAACTCAGCTGGCGACTCTCTTTTCACTAATTCTGTAGGTAGAATATGGAATCTGTTACCTAGGGATATAACACTAATTACTTCTTTACCTCTCTTCAAACATAAAATTAAACTGTACTTCCAAGATCACTGGCTTTGTTCTTGTAGAACACCAGACTAACTTTCTTCACTCTACCCTATCATCTCATCTAGTCTGATCTTTAACCTATCTCTTAAGCTACTACCAAGACTATCCTCTGCCCTTGGACTCCTTCTATGCTCAGATCTACTACTCTCTTTCTTTTCCCTCTCCTCTCTCAGTCCTCTCTGTTGTCTCTCACTTGTCGACTATTCTACCACCTCTCCTCTCTTCTAACTCTTGTGTTACTCCCTCTTTTCTTCTTGTCCCCTGTACTCTAAATTTCTTTTTTACTTTCCTTGCTACTTTATTGTTAATTAATATGCTCTGTAACTGACTTTGTATTTTTTGTTTTTAATAGTTTAGTGTGGCTTGTCTGTTTGTTAGTTTTTTGTTAACAATTAGCTTTTTATTAACATGTCATATTGTTATTTTGTTGTATTATCTGTGGAGCTTTTCTCCCCGGGCCTCTACTGAAAATGGAAATATATCCAGTTAGACTAGCCCGGTCAACAAATGTAAAATAAAATAAATAAAATAAAATAAAATAAATGAGTGTGGGCTTGAGACAAGAAAGGTCTAAGATTTTAACATATGAATATGAAAACACCAATGTCAGGTACAGGGGAATTACATCTTCAGTTTGTGACTATTTTTGGCAGCAACATCAGTGAAATGAATGACATATTTTATAGGTTTTGGCTCAATGTAAAAACAGATATTTTATTTTTTACTACAGCAGTGCCTGATAAATGCAACTTTTTATCGGAATAGGAAAAACATTGGACAGCAGCTTTGTGGGTATAAAATCCCTTCAGATACAAGTCCAGTCAGCAGTTTAATGACACTAAGTAATTAAGATGTTTCCCATGGTTATTCATTTGTTTGAAATGAAACATTTATATCTAAAAACATATACAACATAATTGAAAAACAGAATGGATTACTTATAACATATGTGTTCAGTGCATTTCATATAGGTGATACACCTTCCCCAGGATTCATGAAGCTCGGCGCAAGGATGGCGTTAGCCTTGTGCCGACCGTGCGGCGTAGAGATTGAGCAGCAGCACCACATGCATATCAATGAAGGTGTGCTACCGCAAAGGCCACGTGCATAGGAAATGTGCGCGAGTGCAGGGTACGTGTCTAAGCACTGCACAGAGGTGTGAACATGTTGGCTGCATACACGCAACCTAAAATGCTGACTAGTACAGCCTGCCTCTAATAATAATCACTCCTGTCAGTGTCCGTGAACACTGAAATGTATGCAAAGCATGCAAGACAGTTTTGCGAACACCAAAATAAAAAGTAAACACAAAGGCACGTAGCTGAATATTGAATCCCCGTCCCTCGAACAAATGACATTTAAAACCCTGTGCCCATATTCCATTGTAGTGTTGATAGTTATACCAAGTGGAAGTGAAACGCAGTGTGTTAGCGCACTACCGCTATTTGCTAATCCTAGCCCAATGGTTAGGGTTACCACCTGTCCCACATTGTGAGGGACAGTCCCCCTCTAGGTAGTTGTGTCCATACTAAAATCATTATAAATGTCAAATGTCCTGCGATTGTAGGACATAATTATGTCCCATATTTTATGTAATAGTCCCATACAATACTTATTCCTGTATGTAAAATACCTAAATGTTACAAGAAACAGAATAAGTAACTAAATGAAACAGAATAAGCAACTAAACTGCTACAACAATAAGCTTACATTTAGGCATAAAACTAAAGTACTATCCTTTGTACTGACCGTGGGTATGTGTTGGCCTGTAAAATCTGATGTGTGTCCCAAAAATGTCCCATTTTGGTCATATGAAAAGGTGGCAACCCTATCAATGGTCAGAGCATTCACTCAATATCTGCCCATTCATGGTCCAAGTTGTCCTTGTCAGGATGGCCCAAAGATTAACAGGTATTACCCGGATCTACCTACCATGTCATGAAAGATAAGTATTTGTGTGTACCTATGTATGTGAAGTACAGCATGTGGAAGATCAAAAATGCTAGGGAAGTCCTCACAACCATATTGGTACCATTGATGTGTAGTGTACACAATGTGTTCTGTTGACTGTGCCATGGGCCATCAACCAGGGAAAGGATGGATGGTGTGTGTGGAATATGGGGTAGGGGGTGATGTGTAATGTAATAATTCGCCAAGGGGAGACTGGGTTGTATGCACAATAGGTGAACTGGAGGTGTATGAGGGAGCAGTGGGTGAATCAGAAAGAAAACCAAAGAACAAACATTCACATCCACAATACAACCTGACAGGCCATACTGTAGAACACAATCCCACAAACATATGAACATTAAAATGTGTGATAAACATGTACAGAAACGTTACCAGCACATACCCACATAATGGTCTGGCCTGAACTGAGCCATCCAACCCCAAGACACCTGGATACATAATTGAATACCCATAATCCCCTCCACAACACATCCCCCCCCCTTCCTGAACGTCCACCAAAACCACCCATACTCGGGCTGCTAGCTTGGCGCAGCCATATCTGCACATAGTGACCCCTACCCATATCTAGTAGGCAGTCTCACCCTAGTCAGTCTCAGGATTGCAAACTATGTATCCCTTGCATGTATAACCCTACCTCATTTTCATAAAGCCAAAAGAATCAAGGTCATTGGTCCCCACAATTTTTGGATATCCCTCATGGGATAAGTATATGTTCTAAACATTAGACTTGATGTCATGACACAATGTCCAGTCCTGTAGACATCTGGACACAAGTTGTATGAGCAGTAGTTGTTCACAAGACTGCTCAGCCTCCACTTGGTCCTGCAGAATCTACGACCCGAGATTAAACACCTGACCATGATGCACGTCTCCCCAAGTGCATTACCAGGAATATATATCTTACACATTTGCATAGTGGCAGTCGGATATAGGATGCTTAAGGCACTTTAAAGCAGGCGTAAGTAGGGTTACCACCTGCCCCACCTTGTGAGGGATTAAACAGCTGACCGTGATGCATGTTTCCCCATGTGCATTATCGGGAATATATACCTTACACAATTGATAGTGGCAGTCGGATATAGGGTGATTAAGGCACTTTAAAATAGACGTAAGTAGGGTTACCACCTGCCCCACCTTGTGAGGGGCAGTCCCTTTTTGGGCGCTTGTGTCCTGATCAAAAATAATACAATGGCAAATGTCCTGAGATTGTAGGAAATAATTATGTCCCATATTTCATGTAACAGTTGCATAAAATAGTTATTTCTGTATGTAAAATACTTAAATGTTACAATAAACAGAATAGGCAACTAAACTGCTACAAGAATAAGCTTTCATTTAGGCAAATAAGTAAAGTTCTAACCTTTGTACTGACCATGGGTATGTGTCGGCCTGTAAAATCTGATGTATGTCCCAAAAATGCCCCACTTTGGCCATTTGAAAAGGTGGCAACCCTAGACGTAAGCAGGTATGCAAGCGTGTATGCACAACGGTAAGTGGCGGTGATTCAACAGTATGGGAAATGTAAATAAGTATGTAGGAGTATATGCATGTGTATGTACTGACTGATATATAAATATATATATATATATATATAT
>NC_056743.1:1733583991-1733593561 GCF_019279795.1 Protopterus annectens
ATGTATATACCTAGGTTATGTTACAACAGTTACAGGTAACATATGTTCAGACCGGGCATATGCTGTTGGGAGGTCCAATAAACAAATGTCTACCTCTCACCCCCACCAGCTAGGCCGGTAAGACATACAGACATGCAATAAAGGTAAATACACCACTGCTTTCCAGACCCTGGCAGGAAACTACCAGTGGAAGAGATCTACAAGGTCTACACTTTAAACATGGACAGCGATGTCCCTTGTGGGACACCAAAAATTTTGTTCTTGTAGCCAAGCCCTGTAAAGATTGCTGCGACCAGGATGTATCTGTAAATGGACTAGTATGTTGTGCAAGCCTGATAACACAAGGGTTGACACAACGTACGACATGTGTCCCAACACGGGGAGAGTGGGCAGTGTGTAGGGGTGTGTTTATACCCCACCTGCACCCACAGTAAGGATGAGTGCTGTACAGGAGTAACAGGTAGGGGAACTAGGGGTATGCAATTATGGGCCTAGGCGTGCAGGTGTTGGCTGGCAGAGACGTATTTGGACCACCCCGTGGATGTAAGTAATATTCCGATGTATGTATAGCAGATGCCCATACCTCCCAAAACTTAAGAGCACATCTACTGGATAGTCCATAAATCATTGGGGGACCACATAGGGACCATATCACTGAACTGTCCCCAATTACCAGGGACGTCCGTGATTATGAATCAGAATCTAACACAGTCCCAACTAAACCCTCCTAGAACTAGTGATATTAGGAAGAAAGTTGTCGGAATACACGTAATGAATAATGACAACATGTAAGAGTCATAAATAGCATGTACCTCAGACAATGTGTATGAATACATATGTGCTCTGGGTCCATCAATGTGTGAGGTTAATAGCACCAAACTTCTAAATGTGTCCCTGTGGTTGTTATGCAGTGTCCCTGATTCAGTGTTCATTCTTCCCCATTCGTATGAGAGGTCTGCTAGTGAGAGAAAGCACATGTTCTGCCAACTACTTTAGAAAGATGATAGAATAATAGGGTTGGGGTTACCATCTGTCCACCTTTGCGAGGGACACTCCCCTTTGGGCAGTTGTGTCCTGCAAAATAAATGTAATTATGGCAAATGTCCTGTGATTTAGGGCAAAGATTTCCTATATTGTCTGTAGTAGTTGCATAAAACAATTATCTTGTATCTGAAACACCTAAATGTTATAAGAAACAGTATAAGCAACTATAGTGCTACAAGAATAACATTTTATTTAAACAGAACAGTGAAGTACTCTCCTTTCTACTGGCTGTGGGTATGTGTTGCCCTGCAAAATCTGACATCTCTACATAAAGGTCCTATAGGGTTGCCACCTTTTCAAATAGCCAATGTGGGACATGTTCTGTAGAAATATCAAACTTTCCAAAACAAAATACCTACAGCCGTGCATAGTACAGGAATATACTTATTTGCACAAATAAAAGCTTATTCTAGTAACATTTGAATTGCTTATGCTACTTCACATAACATATAGAGGTTTCATATATAAAATAACTGTTTTATGCAACCATTAAAGAAACGTAGAATATAATATTGTCCTGTAATCAGGACATTTGCTATGTCTTGATTATTTTCGCAGGACACAACTGCCTAATGAGGGACTGCCCCTCGCAAAGTGGGACAGGTGTTAACCCTAAAGTCCCACCTTGGCCAATTGAAAAGGTGCAAACCTATAATAGGTATGCGGTAGCATGACTCGGCCGATGGATGTGGCTCCCAAAACCCAATTACTTGTCTGTATTGAAGAGTCTCAGTTCCCATGTATCAACCAGATGGGAGCAGATTGTATGAGGAACACACAAATAATAAGATTAATTCACTGGACAGGCCACCGATTCCGTACAGTCAAATGCCATGCCGTCGACTAATGTGCAGCCATTCCTGATACTGTAGTCATGTAGTCAGATGTAATAGGCATCACAAGGTAATATTGTGGTCCTCGCTCCCACCCAGGGGTGTGAGTGACAGATGCAAGCACCAATGTCGGTGCATTTGCAAGTGCGGTAGCGAGCGGGTGTAAGCGTGTTTGGCTATCAGTATGTGAGTATTGCACTAGTAAAGCAATGTAGAGGCTAACCGAGTGTTAGAAGCTGTAAACAGAGGTCAGCAGTGCCTAACACCATGCAAACTCAATCACACCCACTCCCAACTGCTTTAATGTGCCTTACTCCCTCTGTATCCAATGGCCTTGTTCTGCCCTGCAACCAAATAAACATCCTCTGCAAGGGTCGTAACCAGGATTCTTCGCACACAGCTAATGTGAATTACCAATACGCCATGGCAATATACAGACAACGGACAGTACCACAAACATATCATACAGCGCAGTCATTTGACAGTATAGGAATGTATCCCAACATGTAGATGTATATGTGAGTGTTTATGTCCAGCATATAGGTACATACATATATAGAGATATATCAGTAACATACTATGTGGCAAAAAAAGCATTACAAATGAATGAAACGGGAAACACCAGCGACGCCTGTATTATGTAGTGGTGTTGCTCTATGCGATCTCAAGACTCCCTCAAACAGATATGTGTCATTCATACACGCAAATAGTTGTACATTGGCTGTATACATCACTCTGTGCATGTAATGTATATTAACATAACAGTACCTGTCCAATCATTATGTGTGAACATTACTCTTGCAAGGTGCTGTGTGCATAATCATCATCATGATAAAGGTAAATGGAGTAACCATAGAGGGACCGGTAGTGTTGTGTGTACAATAGGGTCATCCTCATCACGTGTACCTGGACCGTGTAGGACTGATGTGCATACCAGGATTGTGTGCCTGAGGGACAGGGGTGAGGATAACAGGAATATGTTGTGATGTATATTACAAGGGTTTAATGTGTCCAGTGGGCACATGTGTGTAATGGACAGCTATGTATAGGGCAGATGTTGTCCTAGGAGCCGACTGGAATTATGTTTCCGTAGGTGAGAGTCAGATGTAGGGGAAGGAGTGTAGGTATGGCCCTGGATGATAGGTAGAATCACAGAAAAGACAGCATACAGGGTTGGCATATGACACATGTGGGGAGGATACACCCAGGATGGGAAAGGGTGTTCAGCATTCACAAGCCCATGGGAACAGTGGGATGGAGGACCCCAGCCATGGGCAACTGCCACTGCAACTAAACTGCTTCAAAGGAGGCAGTGCTGGGGGCTGTCCAGGAGGGGCAGTATCACTCTGTAAATGTGACACTCCACCCTTGAGCTGGCGTATCTGGCTTTGGAACCCCTTAGTGAGCCACCAGCGCAACACGTCTGGGAGTGCACAACAGCAGACATGTACCTGTCGGGTCCCGCTCCCAGGGGTGACATGCTCCATCCTCAGTGGTGGAACCACCAGAAGGTGGTGAAGAGCCAACAGAGGTTGATGTCCAAGGCTGGGCCCCAGATGTGCTAGTGCCCAGTGCCATGGTCAGCTGAAGTGGGACAGGAGGTTCTGCCAGGACCTCACAACCCATTCAGCCTATGGTGTTGCAGTTTAACCCCATGGCTTAGTGATAGACAACAGCATACATGATGACCTACGGCAGTATGCATAGATAACACAATCAACCCAACACAGCAGCATACAGGATTACCTACAACAATATGCATATATATCACCATCAACCCAACACAACAGATGGTATACATTTACAGAGGGAGCACAACACATGCATATATACTGCATGCCATCTGTACAATGTGTAGTAGACGTGTGACCACAGCTATGAACAGTTTCCCATTATTGGCTTGTCACTGGAAACCCCAGACAGTGTCTGTCATACCACTGTCTAATGTGACACATGTCCAGTCAGGGATACGATGGCAGTAACACATCCCTATCATCATGTACTGTCTGCAATCCTCACACAATGCTTCTGCTGTGCACAGATGTGTGTTCAGTGTGTAACACAGGAAACAAATGGTTGTACACACTGACCAGTTCACAGATGGCCCTACAGATGGGGGTCCCTCATGAACAGAATACTGTCATGTCTGTATTATAACATGCAGAATAGCCATTACCACACACATGTTAAAGAGGCAGTAGTCTCAATGCAGAATAGCTACACTTACATGCTGTAGTCATGTGTGGCACATCACCCTCCTGTCTTTAGGCTATTTCCCACTGTGTAAAATGTTTGAGGTACATCCAGATATCATCTGTGATGCCGTGTCAGAACACCATATCAAGGTACCACTCAGAGCGACTGTCATGGCCAAATAACAACATGTTTTCCCTAGATAGTGTACTGTGTTTATCACGCGGATGGCTATGGGAACACCATCACAGCTGTACCACATACAATCAGCTAGAGGAGGACTGCAATAGGTGCAGAGGCCATCACCTGACCATGTCCATCACTTACAATACACATGCTGCTGCTGTGCAGGTGTACCCCTTCACATCCAGCAGAGATTGTGTGGGTGGGACAGGTAAAGTACACCAGGGAAGGGCTTGGAGACTTAACCCTAAGCATCATCTGCCACATGCCTAACAGAACAGGGGTCAGACCCCAGACTGACTATTCATTACTATTACATGTGCATGACATTACCACATGTGTCACAAAGGCAACATGTTGCTGTGCTGTAAGAACATATATGTGTGTAGGTGACTGACATCTGCAACAGAGATATAGTAGACATACATTAGGTGTGGCACACATGGCTGTCCACGTGAACGGATGCCATCATCACCACAACCACACTCTCTAATGGCCACGCATTGACACTCCTTTCCAGTGCCACAAATATACAACCTAACTACGTAGTTTGCCACACTGCAGTAATGCACAGGACTACAAGCACCACCGGGGATATGTGGAGGTTCTATGGGCTAGGGCATGTGAAAGTGCTTGACATCTGTTGGTATGCCAATGAGGGTTATTCTGGGAGTGACTGTGGTTGGGAGCATCACAACCTACACACAGACACAACGTGCCAGTACTGGCATGCAGGTGTGCATTGCTTCATGGGTGTGTACTGGTTGGCTGTGCAAGATGGCTGTACAAGGCTGGGTGAGGGGTAATCCTTGGCATCATGTCATCTGTCAATGGTGTGCAGTGCAGGGGTGTAATGTCTTCAATGTCCCACACAGATGGGTACTGCATGATCTGGCCTGACATCCTGGTTACCAATGTGTATGGCCATAGCTTTGCAATGCATGCCATGTCTGTGTTTGATAGTTTTTCACATGAACATTGCCTGGGATGTGCATGTCCCAAAATACTGTACAGTGACATGTACAGGTGTACCTGGTTTGGCAGGCACATGTGTACACAGCCTGTTATCCCTCGATATGCCAATACTGGCCTGGTGTGGCGGAACCTGATTATACTGAGCAGGTCGACCCTGCACCTGCATTGATAGTATGATACAGGTATTCAGTGGTGTCTGTGGCATGGGTCCATACAGGGCACATGTGTCCAGTATTGTCTGGCCTCTGTGAATCACATTTGATGGCACCACATATGTTGCAGGCATCCAGTGTGGAACATAGTGAAGGCACAACGTCCACATATATGTGCCTATATTACCGCTGTACAGGGTGCCATGTCCTCTGCAGGCCACTGCATTCACACCATGCCCACTATCTGTCATCAATGTGAATGGTACTAGCAACATAGCGGAATATCCTAGGCAAGTTTGTGCATGGCATATGGGTGCGGGACATATGGGTACTAGTAGGGCTGCATACTTTGTTCACCAGGCCTTTTGCCAGATGCATGGGTATGGCTTGCCAACACAGTCCCATGGCTGACTGAAAGCTGTACTCCTCGTGAGGTGGTCAATGTGTCATAAGATGGACACCATATAGGAAAACTACAAAATCCTCTCCCAAACATGTCCAATGGTTAGACAATCATGGCCACCTCTACACAGGCTCTGACAGACACACACTTGCCATGTCCTGTATACAAACCCTACCTACAGTATCACACTGCAGCAATACACTTTTAGGGCATGCGCTTCGGCAAATACTGGGTCGCAGCATGCCTACAGGTGTATATCTAGGTGGGTGACAACAGTAGGAATGACAAAGGCATGTCTGGGAATAGAACACCGACCTAACTACTTTTGCACACTACAGCATTACGCAGTTACAGAACATGCTACCAAGATTACTGGGACACAGCACTCCCAGAGGTGTATTTGTAGATGGGTGACATCATCAGCCTTGCCAAAGGTGGGTATAAGAAATGTATGGAGTGTGAGCAGTCTAAAAGCATTATTCAGTCCTCAGGCAGACGGGGACAAACACACACACACACACACACACACACACACACACACACACACACACACACACACACACACACAAACATGGCAAGTCTGGGATTAGAACACTGATCTAACTACTTTATTACACTACAGCATTACACAGTTATAGAATGCGCTACCAAGATTACTGGGACACAGCACTCCCAGAGGTGTATTTGTAGATGGGTGACATCATCAGCCTTGCCAAAGGTGGGTATAAGAAATGTATGGAGTGTGACAGTCTAAAAGCATTTTTCAGTCCTCAGGCAAATGGGGACAAACACACACACACACACACACACACACACACACACACACACACACACACACACACACACACACACACACACACACACACCAGTGGTGGGAATGGAACACCTGCCTATCTACAGATCACTATTACAATACTACATAGTTATGAGTCGTGCCACACAGACTACACATTTCAAGGCTGTTATTATGATCGTCTAGGAATGTGGACATCAATAGGGATGCTGGCAGTTAAGATTTACATACCTGTGAACCTGTGTGTTTAAAGTAGGAATCCATCCTGACCTGGAGTATGCCCATCTGTGGAATGGATGACTACTATCACTATACAAAGTTACAATGGCCATGCACATAACCGACACAAGGTATCACTGGGCATGTTCACACACTTAGTAGCACAGGGCTGTTCGGAATGCACTATGTGTCCATCTACACAACGTTATACTGGGCATGCTCATACACTTAGTAGCACAGGGCTGTCTGGGATGCACTCTGATTCTAAACACGGAAGGCCACAGTGGCCATGCGATTACAGGCAAACGTAAAGAACACATTGTAATGGTCTCTGGTGTTAGTAGTTGTCATTGTTAGCAGGAACGCTGCTCTACATATATCTGACACTGGTCATCTACACATCTGCTGCTGTCCATCACCTTAGATGTACCATCCTATACCAAGCACAATATCACCACTCACAGTGATGTCTTGCTAGGAGTGGAAACTGCTTGACCAACGCAATGAGCTAATGTCCTGCTGTAAGTATGAGGTTGTCCAGTGTTTGTCATTCTGGGATGACATGACTGACAGTAGACAGGCCTTTGACACATATCACATGTATCAATGATTCAAGAAAATGGGGATAATACCCAAGTCACATCCGCCCATATAGTGCCATTCCAAGGCAGATGTCCTAAACACAGGATAACACCCTGACACCTAGAGAACAACTGCATTGTATGTTTATGCTAACCAGTGCTAGATGTGTAGCGTCCATAATCACAGCTGCTCACTGTAGATCCAACAATGGGGAGTACTGACATCTGTGCCATGAGGAACACCTGGCTGATGGCTCTGTAGTGCACAATAGCACTACCACCATATACCTCAGAACCAGCCATTTGGGCCATAACACAGGTACGGACCACTCCAGCTGGTGGTGTCCCCACATACATAGAGGCCACTCAAATGTACTGACCAGTACCCCCACGAAAGGCATCACAGCTGAGTCATGTGCAGGACACAGTGTCACATGCTGCATTCTAGGATGTAAACCTCAGACACCACCATGCCCTAGGACCAACAACACACATCCATGCATGGTGTAGAACATATAAGAGTACACCACCATGTGACCCTTGACCAGTGGACTGCATCAAGCTCTACATCAACTGTAGAGAGTACCCATGTACTGACACAGTTGCATCATGTGTTATGCAATGCAATGAAAACACTGTCTGTAACCAGGTCAGCTGTACACATACCAGGGGAACTCATTTATTTACAGCATTAGCAGATGACTGTTGCTGTACACCAGTACACACCCTCATATTTGGATATGACATATATGTACCTGCCCTGGGTATGTAAATGCCCCCCCCACACACACACACACACACACAATACACATGTAAATAGCATAACTGTTGTTGTCCTTTGTGCAAACAGGTGGCTATAGCCATTACACACATGCACATGGAATGTAGGTCCATGGCTGCTGAATGCTAACAGCACATAAGGTGTGATATCAGTGTTGACAGAGGTAACATTCCCTCTGCATCGGTCACCCATTACACCTATCATATCATACAACAGTCCATGTGTCATGTATGTCATTACACGTCCGCCAATTGCAATGCCTACAAACATGCCCAAATGACAGGATTGTAGGACCTACACACATGTACATGTAGTGGTGTGCATTCAGATACCATGCGTGTGCAGTTGCTGATGTATGCAGGTGACATGTATCTTAGTACATCATGCAGTTGCAATGCAGCCTTAACATTGCCAACTGTATATGGTGATATGCTGAATGTATGGAAAGATGTACCTCAGGTATGGACAGATGTGTGGAAATAACTAAGTGGTGGGGCATCTTTGCAGATGGATGTTTGCTGAGGACAGCTCACAGGTGTGTCACAAGTGGTCCTACAATAACCTGTGTAACCGGTAAGCAATAGTTTTGTTAATTGAAGGACATAACATACAACTTAGACAGCGGTCAGGGTGACACCGAAGGTAAATCACTTGGCACCTGTTAACAGTTAAGACGTCCAGTGTACATATATCAGCATGTTGCCAAAGGAAGCGTCAGTACACTTTGTAACTCGTGCAATACTGCTGTAAGTCTGTCATACATATCATGAGCTAAGCAGGTCTTTGATTCACAGTACTGGCATGTGTGTCCATATATGTCACGTATGGTGGGGAATACATCTCAATTGTTACTCACTCTCCTGTACACTAGTGTACACATCTGTTCAGACTGCAATGTAGAAATCAGGACATAGGCAGGGGTGTGTATCTCACACATGTGAGGTATCTGTATGTGCGTGACATAGGTGTATTCAATAGTGAATGCCACAGTGTGTGTGTGTGTGTGTGTGTGTGTGTGTGTGTGTGTGTGTGTCTGGAGTGAGGATGTTTGTTACTGTACTAAACTGATAAGACCCCTCCCCTCATCCAGGCAATGCAATCTACTATCCGTGTTGATGTCCCCGATCTTAGGCCATACTGACTACCTGTACATGTGTATTCTCTGTGGCGCATCATGTAGGTGCACAGTACTGTAATGATGATTTGCATATAGGCAGAGGTCCTCATCTCAACAGTAGCAACTCTGTGTGAGTGTGTGTTACTGTGTTGGTGAATCCGTGAGTGTGTGGGTGTGTTACTGTGTCACTGAATACATGTGTGTCAATACCTGAGTGTGTGGGTGCAGTTGTGTGTTGGCATTCCATCATGGGAATGTGTATTACTGCTTCCCAATGAGGCATCACACTTCCCACT